>NC_061090.1:48575744-48765744 GCF_015104395.2 Macrobrachium nipponense | reverse complement strand
GGAAATCTTACTTTGGACAAAAATAAGAAATATAACGATTCTAACGAGATTCGTTTCAGGACAGCAGAACGTTCGTGCAGATCTTCTCAGCCGTCAACATCAAATGCTTCCAAACGAATGGACTCTCCATCCAGAGATTTGCAAAGAGTTATGGAAACTTTGGGGACGTCTACTGGTAGACCTCTTCGCGACAGCGAAAACGAAGAGGCTTCCTATTTACTGCTCTCCCGTTCTGGACCCAGGAGCAATAGCGATAGACGCCATACTTTGGAATTGGAAAGGGATGGCTCTCTACGCCTTTCCTCCATTCAAACTCCTGGGAGAGGTAATAAGGAAGTTTGCGGCGTCGGAAGGAGCAAGAATGACGTTGATCGCCCCCCTTTTGGCCTGCAAGCGACTGGTTCACAGAGGCCATGTCATTTCTGGTAGATTTCCCAAGGACACTTCCAGAAAAAATCGATCTACTCAGACAGCCCCACTTCGAGAGGTATCACGGAAACCTCTCCGCTCTGAGTCTGACTGCATTCAGACTATCCAAAAGTTGGCCAGAGCGAGAGGTTTTTCAAAATTGGTGGCAAGAGCTATTGCCAACGCTAGAAGAACATCTTCTCAAGCTGTCTACCAATCGAAGTGGGCTGTCTTCAGAAGTTGGTGTAGAAGGGAAAATATTTCCTCCTCCATGACCTCTGTGAGCCAGATTGCTGATTTCCTCCTACATCTTAGAAATATAGACAAACTTTCAGTGTCAACGATTATAGGCTACAAAAGTATGCTGTCAACGGTCTTCCGACACAGAGGCTTGGATTTATCAAATGATAAGGATCTTCACGATCTATTGAGGTCCTTTAAAACCTCAAAAGCTCCACGAGACAAGATTCCCTCATGGAACTTGTATACTGTCTTAAAGTTTTTAATGTCAGCCCCATTTGAGCCTATGCATGCTGCCTCTTTGAAAGATGTAACTAGAGAAGCTATTTTCCTAACCGCTCTGGCAACAGCCAAGAGGGTTAGCGAAATTCAAGCTATGAGTAAACATGTGGGTTTCAGAGAACACAATGCGGTGTGTTCGCTGAGCCCCTCGTTCTTAGCTAAGAACGAGAACCCATCCAACCCCTGGCCTAAAAGCTTTGATATCAAGGGGTTACCAGAGTTCGTCGGACGAGAGCCAGAGAGAGTTTTGTGCCCTGTCAGAGCTCTCAAATTTTATCTGGAAAAGGCCAAACAATGTAGAAGCCCGTCAGACAACCTGTGGTGTTCGGTCAAGAGGCCGGAATTACCAATGTCTAAGAACGCAGTGGCGTTCTTCTTGAGAAGCACCATCAGGGAAGCTCATTCGTCCTGCACAGATGGTGATCTTAAACTGCTAAAAGTTAATGCTCACGAAGTTAGAGCGGTAGCTACTTCGGTGGCTTTTCAGAAAAATATGGCACTCAGTGATATCCTGAGTGCCACATTTTGGCGAAGCAACTCTGTGTTCGCTTCACACTACCTCAGAGATGTGAAGGCGACATATGAGAATTGCTACTCGCTTGGACCATACATTTCCGCGGATACAGTATTGGGGACGAGAAGCAATACGAACCCCATCCTTTAGAAAATGGATGTGTGTGATTTTAATTATGGGTTTGTTTTTATGGTTGTAGGGTTAGCCGCTTGAGGCGGTCTTCCCTTTAATTAGCCTAAAAGTTATGGAACTAACTTTAGTTGGGCTAGGTTAGGTGGTATTGGTTATGCTTCGTTGTCTTCAGTATGGTCAATATGGTCTAGTCACATTGTGGTCACGCTCCCGTTGACAGATCATCTAGAACTATCCAGCTATACAGGTCACTCACTACCTTGCTGGAAATTCTAGTTAAGCAGAAGCAGGCTTGGGTGACAGTAATCACGAAGTCAGCTATGCTAACAGGTAAGGAACCAAGATGTCAATCATCTGCATGTTATGTGTTTCCAAAATCCTTCTATTCTGTCCCTTCCCACCTCCAATGGTGGGATTCAGCTATATATATATCTGGCAGGTAAGTGTCATGAACAAAATGATATTGTCATGATACAATAAAGTTTGTTCATACTTACCTGACAGATATATATAATCAAGTACCCACCCACCTCCCCTCAGGGGACAGTGGTAGAGAAAATCTGAATAGAAAATGGGAATGGTTCCTGGTATCCGCCTCCCAGCGGCGGGAATGGGTACTAACCACCTAGCCGACCACTGCGTTTGCCGGGAGTTTCAAAATTCTGTCGGTCGTCATAGAATACAGAGAATACAGCTATATATATGTGACGGTACTGACTTTCGCGCACAGCTCTAAGGTAACGTGTGCCGACTTGGAGGCTATACTTTGGAGAATTAGACTCCTTACCTTGCTGAAAGCTCTTGATCTGGAATTCGCTAAAAGGGTTCTAATTTTGGATGAGAAATGAAGATTAATGTGAGCTTATTTCTTTATTTTTTGTTCGGGGTTCTTACAAAAGTTTTTCCACCTTCTGAGTTACTGGGCTTTTGGACTGATAAAACTTAATTGGCACTTGTTGCAATTACGAGTCTATAGGCACGAGGGAATTTCACTGAGTATTGATTGTCACTTTCACTGTCTTTTTGGATTCGTGCACCACACTTCTGCACTTGTTCTTCTTCGCTGGACTCTGTGTCCTTTTCTTCTTTCTGTTTCACGGCTGTGCGACTGAGTTCTCCCCTCGGCTCCTCGGTTGTTCTCCCCTGCTTCACTTGTCCCTTCTGCTCCTTTTTTCTGCTTTCTTCTCTCTCTGTTTGGCCCTTTTAATAGGATGATATCTTCTTAGCACCGCCCTTGGATTTTGGGATTTAGACTGGGTGTGGCATCTTCTAAAAGACTTCTTGTGTCTTAGTGGCTACCAACTTGTATACAAACCGCCTTCCTGTCATGTCTTCTACCGTGATTCGTAGGCTTTGAATTTGTATACGCCTCCTACTTGATGTCTTGGCTTCTTGGGGGTGTATCCCTTTGGTAACCTCATAGGTCATTCGTTGATACCCCTTTTGGGCTGTCTTATGACCAACACTCATGGCTTTTGATTCGTCGATACTAGAGGCCTATCTTTGGAAAGGTGGAGCTTTTAAGAATTTGGCACTTCCCTCTTTCTAACAACGGGTCATAGAATTCCCTTTTAACGTATGCCAGATGGCTCTCTCTGACCTGTTCACGAAGGGAATGGCGATTAGTCATAGGCGCTAATGAGAGTAGTTTCCAATTTCTCGAATATGCCTGGTAGATATCACTCGTCGCCCATAATCTCCTGTTGGTCATTAATCGCTGGTACGGACAGAGGTTTTTTGGGGGAGATGGAAACCACATGGCTGATAGTAACGCGATAATTCGTCCTCTAAGAAAAATCATTATCTTATTCCCTTTTCTCTTTTCTTCCGTATTAACCGTTTCGTGCCTTTTTCTTAAGGATTATTAAGTTATTGCCCTTTTGGAATAACAACACTGTGCCCCACTATTACAGTCTCGGCCCGCTACCTCGCTGACTCCGACAGCGTTAACTAAGCTGAAGCAAATATTATACCTACAAGAGGACTCCTAACTTATGCTTCTTGGAAATCATATTGAAACTTTAACTCAAAAACATCAAAAGTGAATGTAAACATGAGCAAATCCTTGATCAAATAACGTTAAGGACAACAATCAAAATTGAATGTAAACATGAGTAAATTCTTGAGTAAGTAACATTCAGAGAAACATTAAAACTGAATATGAAAATGAACAAATACTTGATTAAGTAATATTAAAAGAATCATCAAAGTGAATTCAAATATGAGTACATCACATTAAGAAACATGAAACTGAATGCAAACAAAATAAATCACCAAAAAAACAAGAAAACTGAAAGTTAAACATACATAAGCCCTTAAGTCACATAAGTTACATAAATGTATAAAAGAAGCAAAAAATTATAACTATCCAAGTTTACAGTGTATGATTGGTTCAGTCCTCTGTCCTATTCTATCTAGGTGGATATCGTCTTTCTTTATGGAAAAATAAATTTTGTTCTTTATTGACAACACTTGATGGCTTCTTGTTTGCTGCGACTTGCTGCTTGGAGACAAGTCCTGGGAGAAAATATCCTTGTGTATTTGTATGCAATAACAAGTGTGTCCTTGACTTCCTACTGAGATTGTGTATTGTGTTTATGCAAAATTTCATTGGACATTCTTACTGTAATTTTCTGAGTAACCTAGTACATTAAACTATATAACTTTACTGCTTGATACTACAACAAAATTGGCAACTCGGTTAAAGGAACCGGTTAGTGTTTAATACTTGTAGGTTTCTTCTACTGTGACAACAATTAGTAAGTTTTCACCAATCAATATCTTGTTAATAAGTTTTCAACGAATACTATCAGGTTAATGAGTCTTCATCAATTAACATATTGTTAGTGAGTCTTCATCGATTAATATCTTATTAGTAAGTTTTCATCAATCAACATCTAATGGATTTGAACAAAGTAAGTGTATTAATTACCCCTTCAAAATCTTAGTCATTTCTAAAACGAATTCTCTTATCTTAAAATCACTTAATGTCTATCTTAACCCGTCTTATTTATTTCCTTTACTTCTGAAAATGTTCTTATGGAACGATTAAACTTAATATACGTCTTGGATTTCTTATACTACGCATTGAACTGTTTATTACATACCCAAATAATTCCCTTCAAGTCAAAATAAATTTGAAGTTAGTGCACATAACTCCAAAATTTTGCTACAAACCGACTAATTAAAGTAAGAATTGCAACAATAAAAGATTATTCCTAAGTTGACCGATGAAGGTAAACTTAGCAATAACGAAACCAAATAAATACACGGGAATAATTGGATGAATTAATCGGTTTGTTCTTCTGTTTCACTGAAAAGTGACTCTTCTGTTTCTTAGGTTATATCTAGTTCCTTCTTCTGGAATTCCTTCTGACCTCTCTGTCATTTCGGATTCTTCAACCTCTTTGGTTCTCTTGACCTTGTCCTTGTTTATCCAAAATTCTTCTTCTTCTAATGATTCAGCATATGTGGAAGGCATTTGGTTATTCATTTTCTTAACCTTTATCTTAGTCTGTTGTACGTCTACGACCTTGTAAGGTCCTGTGAATTTAGTGGCTAACTTATAATTAATACCACTTCTTACTTCCTTCTTAATATAGACTTCATCCCCTTTCTTGTAGTCTACAGGCCTTAATCCTTCTTGATGCTTCTCTATCATATTCTGCTGGGCTGCTTCTAGATTCTTGTGCAATTGCTTGTGTATTACTTTAAAGTTTCCGATTCTTATCTTCATGATATCTTCAGAGCAATTTGGCTGTATTGGCTGATTCAGCCATGCATAAGGTAATCTGTGTTCATATCCCATCAAAGCTTTTATGGGAGTTGCTCGAGTACTCGTATGATGCCTTGCATTTAATGATAATTGGACTAAAGGTAAATTGACGTCCCAGTCAGGATCCTGTCCTACTATGTGATGTAATACGTCTAAAACCTTCCTGTTATTCCTTTCTACTAAGCCATTACTAGCTGGGTGATACGGCTGTATCGCTACCTTTTCTACCTTAAAGGCGTTACAAATTTCTTGAACTAATGAGTTGTTGAACTCAGTCCCATTATCAGAAATAATGAGCTGTGGGGCAGAATATCTGCAAAATATCTTATCGAAGAGAGCGGTTGCACAATCCTTGGCACTTTTACTAGTTAGTGGTACCAACTCTGTATATATCGTGAGCGCGTCGATACATACTAGTATATTCTTATTCCCTTTACTCGTGGTATGAAGATTAGTGATAAGATCAATAGATACTCTTTCGAAAGGAGTCTGTGGGATAGGATATTTCCCTAGTGGTACTTCCTTGTCTGTTCTTCCCTTGTAGCTGTTGCATGTATTGCAGCTCTTCACATAATTACTAACATCCTTGTGAATTCCCTTCCAATGGAAAGTTCTCTGGATTAATCTAATTGTCTCATCCCTTCCTGGGTGAGCTCTCATGTCATCGTCGTGCATTAGCTCAATGACCTTGTTTCTTAGACTCTTAGGTACTATCTAACCTTTTGTGCAGTACACCTAGAAATTGACCAAATGGGTCATATTCGTGACACATCCAAATTGAAATATGCCATTCTATGTCCGTTAATAATGCATCTGTGGACATCCAACCTTCCTACCTAGTTCGGTTATTCTTGTTGCTGTGTTTTCTTTCGTTTCTAACGTATTTGAACAGTTCCCTTATATCTTCATCTCTTTCTTGTTCTTTTATGAAATTTTGCCGGGAAAGCTCCTCTGTATAATGCATGGTGAGTACATTTATGTCGTTGCACATTGTTTCATTCTTTTCTTCTTCTTGACTTATCATATTTATACTATCACCTTCTGACACATATCTTGATAATGCATCTGCTACCTTATTCGTCTTCCCAGGGACATATTTCACTTCTATATCATAATCTTGGGCTATCATGAACCAACGGGCTCTTCGTCCAGAAAAATTAGGGTTCTTTAGCATTTCTACTGCGGCTGAATGATCCGTGAACACAGTTATATTGTAACCAAAAATGATATATCTGAAATGCTTTAAAGCGTCTATTATAGCTAGAGACTCGAGGTCTGTTACTGAGTAGTTCACTTCTGAGGGCTTTAATTTCCTACTGTAATAAGCTATGGCATTATACTTATTATCTTGTTTTTGCATTAAACATGCTCCTATACCAATGCGGCTTGCATCCGTGGCTAAAAAGAATTCTTAGCCAAAGTCTGGGAAGCTAAGTACTGGGGGATGTGTTAATCTTTCCTTCAATTCATCAAATGCTTCTTGCTGCTTGTCTGTCATGTAAATGAGACGTGTTCCTTTAAAAGTTCAGTTAGTGGAGCTGATATGACTGCAAAGTTCCCTATGAACTTGCGGTAAAAACCTGCTAAACCTAAGAATGACTTTACGTCCGTCTTGCACTGAGGTGTAGGATATTCCTTGATTGACTTAATCTTTAAGTCGTTTACTTCTACGCCCTTTTCACTTAGTGTATGACCAAGGTAGTCTATTTTCCTTTTAAGGTGGTTACACTTCTTTAGTTTAAGCTTCCGGTTGGCTTTTCTTAATCTCTTTAGGACTTCTCTGACTAAGTCTGTGTGTTCCTCTATAGTGTCTGTTGCTATTACCAAATCATCTATGTAACAGTGTACGTCCTTGCCTAGTAAATCGCCCAAAATTTTATCCATTAATCTTACAAAAGTTACCGGGCTTGACTTTAGACCAAACGGCATTCTTACATACTGGTATCTGCCGTTACTAGTGGAAAAAGCAGTCAAAGGTTTACTTTCTTCGTCTAGAGGGATTTGCAAGAATCCTGCTAAAAATCTATTGTGGTGAAGTATCTCTTGGACCCTATAGTGGCGATAAGATCTCGCATTGACGGCATTGGATAAGGATCATTTCAGTTAAATTTGGGTTTAATTTTGCTGAAATCCACAACTATTCTATAAGTTTTGTCCCTTTTAGGAACTAGCAAAAGTGGAAAAGACCATGGGGATTTAGATGGTTCTATTATTCCTTGCCTATTCATTCTTTGTACTTCTCTTTCAATGATTTCCTTCTGGGAATGTGCTACTCTTTAGGCTGGTATGTAAATTGGTTTTGTGTTTGATGGAATGTCTATCTTGTGCGTTATTTCGCGTGTATTTCCCAAGGTGTCGCCGTCAAGAGTGACTATATCCTGATATTTGCATAGTAAGTCTATGAATTCTTCTCTAACATGGTTTTCCTTAATGTCCTTTAAATGAGATCCTATCTTAGCTCTTCTCAGTTTTATGTCCTGAGCATAATTTTCATTTCCCTTACGGATCGCGGCTACCGTTTCCCTTTCTACAACTCGAATAGGTATGGCGTATACTTCTGCTAGGCCTATCTCTGTACCTGGTGTTAATTTAACCTTTCCTCCTCTGTTATTCGTAATCTGTAACGCTATTTTGCTCTGTCTGACTTCATGTAAACTAGAAGAAAAATGTATTCCGTTTACTTGCAACTTTTCAGTAAGCGTGAGAATTTCCTTCCCTTCAAAAATTGGATTTACTGTACATTCTACCCAAGTACTTTCTCCTGGTTTAAGTCTTAAGTCCCTCTCTAACTTTAAATAAGTGCATTGATTTGATTCTAAGAGGTTAATGATCTGTTGTGAACTCGTGATGCATTCTGGATATCTTGCCTCTGTCTTATCCTTCTTTAGAATACCTTTCACCGTGGGATTCTCTTGAGTCTGGGTTCTTTTAATTGACTTGCATATTGGTATTCTAGAAATCTCACGACCGTTTTCAATCACTAGTTGTTCTCTAGGGGCATCAATGCTTATCCCTTGTCTAGCCATAGTTGGATAACCTATCAGCAAATGAGCAAAAGCTAATTGTATATCTCTGGCTACCAGAACCTTTTCTCTTAGAGCAATTCTTCCTAGCCTAAATGGAAAATCTAACTGTCCAATTACGTGGATATCATTACCCTGGACGTCTGTGATTCTACAATCTACCGCTGGATTCAAACTTAAGTGAGAAAAATACAACCGATACACCTTTTCTGACATTATATTCTTTGGACTTTCTGTATCAAAGAATGGAACAATAGGTTTCTCTAGACCAGGGGTTGGCAACCTATGGCACGCGTGCCAAAGATGGCACGCCGAGTGCTTGCATATGGCACGGCATGTGATTCGAAAATGCAAAGAAAAAATCCTAACAAAACAAAAAAGAAAAATATATATATATATATAATATATATATATATATATATATATATATATCTATATATATATATATTGATTTCTTTTCTTTTTTTGTTTTGTTAGGATATATATATATATATATATATATATATATATATATATAGATATATATATATATATATATATAGAGAGAGAGAGAGAGAGGAGAGAGAAGAGAGAGACGAGAGAGAGAGAGAGAGAGAGAGAGAGAGAGAGAGGAGAGAGAGAGAATATGTATTGTGCATTATTATTCTTATCTATATGGTTTTTATTTCCTTTCAAATCATATGATTAAAAAGTAATTTTTTCCTATGATACATGAATTAAAAAAAAAACGTTTCATATTCATGATGAGGTGGTACGGTACATGATTGCATCGAGATGTAGGCTGGACGAGTATGATACATGAATTGTAACAAAAAACGTTTCATAACTCATCACGATGAGGGGTACGTGATTGCATCGTACTCTGCTGTTGTTTCAGTTACTCTTTAGCCACCTTACTTAACACCCTTCCCAGTTTTAATTGTCGCCATGGCTACTGCGAAAAAAGTCAAGCTTGATGTCCGATCATTTCAGTCGTCATGGACAAAATGACTTTGGATTTATTCAGCAGAATGACCGTGCTGTGTGTGCTCTCTGCTGCGAGAATGTCGTATGCCGCACATCAAGTGTTAAAAGACATTTCGAAACAAAGCACGAAAAGACTTTCAAGGATAGTGCTGACAAAGCTGAGGCGATCAAGAAAGCAGTATCCCGCTATGGAAAACAGAGTAATGTGTTTTAAAAACTTGAGTGGTAGCAAAAGTAATGAAACTGAGGCCAGTTACAAACTAGCTCTGTGTATTGCTAAGCATGGAAAGCCTTTTACTGATGGAGATTTTATAAAAGCAGCTTTCCTAGAGTGCTCTGAAGTATTATTCGATGGAATAACAAACAAACACGTGATTATCTCAAGGATAAAAGACATGCCTGTCTCAGCTAGGACCGTGGAGAGACGTATTTCTGAAATGGCTGATAATGTAACCCAGCAGCAAACGGTTGCTTTAACAATTACACCTGTGTTCAGTGTTGCCCTGGACGAAAGCGTGGATATAAATGACATTCCCCGCTTGGCTGTTTTTGCCAGGTATAGTGACACAGAGTACACGAGGAACTGTGCTGTCTTAAACCTATGTATGGAACCACCAAGGGAGAAGACATACTGAAGGCATTCACCGACCATTTTGAGAACAGAGGGGTAGACATAGGAAAGATTTTTGCAGTTACAACGGATGGTGCTCCTGCTATGGTAGGGAAAAACAAGGGTTTTACGAAGTTGGTTGAGGAGAAAATTGGGCACCCCATTCTGAAATTGCACTGCATAATTCATCAAGAAAATTTATGTGCCAAGATCTCGAGTTTTGTTCTCAAGAAGGTGATGACTACTGTCACAAAAATAGTGAATTTTGTTGTTGCACACTCTCCTCTTACGCACAGGCAGTTTCAAGCTTTTCTTGAAGAGGTGGACGTGTTGGTACAAAGATATACCTTTGCATTGCAGTGTTAGGTGTTAAGTTGTGGGAAGGTATTGTAGAGATTGTGGGATGCTTTGATGAAATCAAGGTTTTCTTATCAGAAAAAGGCCAAGACTATCCTGAGTTGGAAGACGGAGATTGGATTGTGAAACTTATGTTTCTCTCAGACATCCTCAAACATCTAAATGAGTTCAATCTTCTCCTGCAAGGTGCAGGAAAAACGGTATTGGATTTGTACGATAATTGGAAAGCATTTGTTGCAAAGCTTGCAATCTACTCAACAGATGTGGAAACCGGCTCTTTCCGTTATTTCAAAAATCTGAAAAACTTATCTTCAATGCATCCAGTCAACACTTCTGATCTACAACTGTACATGCAAGAATTAAAGTCAGAATTCTCAATCAGGTTTCAAGATTTTCAACACATGGGCCCAGTGTTTTTCATTTTTAATCAGACCGGACACCTTTAAATACAGTGACTTGGACACGACTCTCTTTGAGTGGATGGAAACTGAGGAATTAGAAATGCAGTTAATCGACTTTCAGGCCTCAACATTGTGGTCAGCTAAATTCAAAGATCTTCGAGAAATACTGGAAAGCAGTAAGAATGATCATGCAACATACCATCGTTAAGGTCTTGGGCATCACTACCTGATAAATTCAATTGCATGAAGAAAGTAGCTTTTGCACTGCTATCAGCGTATGGATCCACATATCAATGTGAGCAGATATTTTCACAAATGAAGCACATCCTCAGCCCTCATCGCAGCAGGCTTACAACGGATCACTCTGAGGGTTGCGTGAAACTCAAGGTGTCGAAATATTCACCTGAAATTTCAACTTTGGTCAAAGGGAAGCAAGGGCAAGGATCGCATTAATACTAAGTGTATAAACTTCAAACCTAAAATAGTTTTTGTTACAGACAATAATAGATGCAGAAAATAAATAAATAAAAATTATATTTGAATTACATTTATTGTATGCATGTTCAGGAAAATACAATATAATTACAATGGCTATTACAGTACAATTATGATTTTAATTTTCCTATCCCCAGGATATATGTATATTATCTATAATAGTGCTTGAAAAATAGCACCTGGCACGCAAGGTACTTAAAAAAAATGTATTAAATTATTAACTGGCACAGCGTGTTCAAAAGGTTGCCGACCCCTGCTCTAGACCGACATGTGCGGGAAATAATGGTCTATAATTATATTCATTCCCTACATCAACTTTGCTAACCTGTGTAGCTGGGCTTAGCCTTGACATTCCGAACATTCTCTCTGTTATAGAGGAAGATTCATTGTACCAGTAAGCAGAAAATTTCCCATTGCGTCGTCTGACATTGGCTGAACTGGTTGATACCCTATACTTGCTGTTTGATTAGCATATCTATTTGGAACGGAATCTCTATTTCCTCTAACTGGGGGAGATTGACTATTGTTTTTACTTCTGCCTCTCGACTGAGATCTCCCTCTAGGAGCTGAAACAAATTTATTTCTGCATTCTCGAGCACTATGTCCTGTTCTGTTATGGAAAGGACAGAAGGCCATCCCTCGGCAGTCACTGGCATAATGTCCTCTCTTCTGACAGTTATAACACGTGACTGTCGAAAATCCTCCTTGAGAAGATTTACCTGGCATCTTATTCTGATTTCTAGATGGTGTCCTAGATCTATTTTGGACCCCTTTCCTTTTGTCCTATAGCAACTAAAGGTCTGTATATAGGATTCCTTCTTAGGTCTTTTACCTAGGTTATTTTTGTTTCCTCTCAATCTCTGCTACATCATCGGATGTCTCCCACTTACGAGTCATCCTTGCAATGACTTCTGTTGGCAGGCTTCCAATCATTATTGCTAGTCTAAATATTTTTTTAACATGACTCATTAGCATTTTTTGCTTGCCTCCTTCTACCTCTATCCAACCTGTAGATTCCATGAAGTTACCCCATTCATTCATATTGTTATACAACTGAGAGCTAAACTCTTGATAACGTCTTTTGTCTAACTTAAATTGACGCACTATCCTTGCCAAGCTAGTAACTGGATCTCTCACAAAACTGTGGAATAGACCTTCCTAAAATACCGTTTCAATTCTTCTCAATTCTTAAGATCTCGGTAAGTCTCGGAGTGGACGTACCGTTCTATGTCTCCTCTGGCTTCCAAATCTAGATAACTCTTGGCTTCAATAAGCTTTTCTCTATCTGTCCCCGTTATGCTGTCTAGGCGTGTCTCCACCTGCTCTATCCAGTTCTCTAAGTTACAAGCTAACTGACCATCCTTTCTTCCGCAAAATTTAGCTATGTGATTAATTACATGTCCCTTATGTGTTCCCATTACTGCTGCGCTCGAATTCGCGGACTGTGTACCTTCCGGCATGGTTAATTTCCTTGTTTGACTTCTCGTGAGCACAGGCGTTCTTACGTTCTGATAAGGAGTCGGTCTCCCTTTGACCATCGACTCGTTAATGGAAATTTTCTTAAGTACTGAGTATCATTAAAAGTATCAAAGTTATGACAGTAATATCCCAAAAAGAAAATAATAATAATAACAATAAACTGTTTTTACTAAAGTATTCGATCACCAAAAAAAAATAAAGGAATTTTCCCCTGAAATATTCTCAAAGTCTTACGTTACCGGTGAGCGACTCTTAAACAACAACAAAAACCCTCTTAACAGTACTGGTAAAAACGATATGAACTGACCGTAAAGTGTGCGCTAACGAGAGACCTCCGTGAATTACCCTCGTTATCCTAAACAAACAAATAAAAAACAAGTAAACATTCATTCGACGTAACAAGTAAAAGCAAATACTAAACAAAAAAAAACAAAGTACAATAGAAATCAAACAAAAAAAAAAACAAAAAACCAAAATCACAAAAAAGGGATTTTGACGTAGGAAAAAATCTATTTCTGGGTGATTGGCTCGTGTTGCCCTATGAAATATCCTTAAGTTCATTATTTCTAGGTAAAATAATCCTAATATTACCAGAGAAAAAAATAAAATCAAGAAAATGTCAGTTAAACTGACTCGCTCACTCTATAAAAGAAGTGTCGGTATGTGGGGAAAATAGGGGCGAGTGGGATCACTACCACGAGTCATTTACCATTTAGACCTTCCAACATAAAATCCCCCACCTGAGAGAGCTGATACTAAAGGGTGATGCGTCCGCTACTACTACTACTACGACGCCAAGCGGAGAGCAGCGCCTCTAGCGGTCATCTTAATAGATGAACATCTTGTCCTGCAGGGTGGGTTAAAAAAGAGAACAGGGTGGGTGGTTTCATAGGGCGACACGAGCAATCACCCAGAAATAGATTTTTCCTACGTCAAAATCCCTTTTCTGGGCTCAGCTCGTGTCGGCCTATGAAATAGTACCAGAGAAAACAGACAAGATGGAATAAAAGGACAAATGAAACAAAATAGTAAAAAGATTGATATAATATAAGTGAACAAGATCATTACAGCATACTAACAAAAAGTACTTAAAACTAGAATATACTAAAATAATGGTAGGTCAATTATACCATATTAACATAAAGTACTTAAAATTAGCTTATACTAGAAACTGGTAGCACATAATAGTATAATGGTAATTAGAACAGTATAATGATTCACTAAAATTAATTATTATTTACAAAATATACAAACTCATTGTGTTCTACCCTAGCATAAAAATAAAGGGTAGGAAACACTGAAGCACATTATATGCCATACAATGTGGGTGCCCTAGCAAAAAAATAAGGGGCAGTCCACCAATAAGATCTAGCGGCTAAGGCTAGAGTATCACGAAGAGCATAGCAGTAGGGTGAGGCATGTTGGACGAGGTAGGTAGAAAGGAGACCTGGATCTATACTACAAACTACTGTGCAGCATCTGGAGAAACTATGTTTCCCGCTGCTACTGCTGAAAATTTTAAAGATTCCAAAGACTTCAGGTAATGACATTTAAAGACTGTCGGTGATTCCATCCAGTATACTTTTTTTTCTTTTTAAGATCCTCAAAATTCATATGTTGAAAATAATTAATTGTGGCTACTCCTCTGATATCATGTGCTTTTGGAAATGATTCAGGGTTGGCGTTTGTTTAATGAAGTAAAGGATCTGTTGCCTGATTCCTTTACTGATAAGGTGCCACCTTTTTTCTCTCATAAAGAGAGGACCTGAGGATCTAGAGGATGTACGAGATAGAAAGGCTCTTAAAGTTAATACTGGGCAAAGAGAAGGATCTTGCGGAAGTGGGATGACTTCCAAGGGGCCCACCTTGCAAGGGGATCCTCGTTTTTAGCTAAAAAAGCTGCGATCCGGAGAAAGTAGAACTTCTCCTGATGGGGAGAAATTCTACATGACCCGCATCTCTGGATAGAGCCGACAGTTCTGAAATTCTGGCTCCTGAAGCCAGGCTTAACAAAAAAAATAAGTCGTTTTTCTAAGTAGCATTATGAATGTGCAAGACGAGTTGTCAGTATCTGAGGCTAGTTTGAGGGACATCATTTAAGAACCATGAAACTGAAGTAGGCCTTTGAGGAAGGTCTAAGTCTAGCACAGGCTTTGGGAATAGACGTAAAGTAAGATTCTGTTAAGTCTATTTGGAAACCCCACATGAAAGATTTTCTTCAAAGCCGATTTATTAGTAGTAATGGTGCTAGCTGCTAAACCTTTTTCAAACAAGGATCTGAAAAGGATATAGCCAAGTTAACTGTCATGGTTGTAGTGTTTGATTCTTTCAGGAAGGATGCTAATTTTTTAACAGCTGAGTCATATTGTCTAATAGTTGACTCCCTTTTATCTGATTCCAGAAAGAGGATGTTTTGTGGATCAATGTTAGCATCTTTTTTAGCCGCAAACTTCATGAAGTCCATAAAGTTAGGGTCCTCATTTGTACTAGTTGCGACAGCTTGGGATTGGGAATCCGTTTAGGTCGGAGACCCAACTCCAGAAGCAGAGGATACCAGTGCTTTTGGCCAATCTGGAGCAATCAGAGCTACTAGTCCCTTGAAAGTCCTCAGCTTGCCCCCCCCCCTCAGAACTTTCAAAAAAGAAGATTCACTGGAGGAAATACATAAATTTTCTTCCATTGATTCCAATCCAACGACAGAGCGTCCGTGGCATAAGCCAGAGGGTCCAGGTTGGGGGCCACATAGCAAGGGAGCTTGTGGTTCGCTTGTGAGGCAAAGAGATCTACTTGGAGACCTGGGATTCTCTGGCAAATCCACTCGAATGACCTGTCGTCTAGGGACCATTCTGACTCCAGAGGGACTGACCGGGACAGTGCGTCCGCTATCACATTTCTTACCCCTGCCAAGTGGGTGGCAGATAGATGCCATTTGTGCTTGTCTGCTAGAGCAAAGATGGCTATCATGACATGATTCACGTGTTTGGATTTGGACCCTCCTCTGTTGATGCAATGTACTACCACTGCACTGTCCAAAACTAGTCTTAGATGAGACTTCTTTGGGGGAAGAGTCTCTTCAGGGTAAGAAATACTGCCATTGCTTCCAGAACGTTTATGTGGAGCTGGCGGAATTGAACGGACCAAGTCCCCTGAACTTGCTTGAATTGACAATATCCCCCCCAGCCGGACAGGGAGGCATCCAGTGTGAATGGTTAACACGGAAGGGAGGGGTATTGAAGGGGTACCAATTTGGCAAGATTCTTCACTTTTGTCCATGGACGGAGCTGGTTGCGAAGGATCTGTGGGATCACTGACAACTTGTCCCGAGATTTGACGTTTGCTCTTGACCGCCAAACTCGATTTATATCTTTTCAGTCTTGCTTTCAGAAGGATGTCCGTCACTGAGGCAAAACTGAAGGGAACCTAGGATTCTTTCCTGGTTTCTCCTTGAAGCTTGTTTGCTTTTGAGAAATTGCCTCACAGACTTGGCTATTTCTTTTCCTTGAGCACCGGAATTGACAGATTGTGGGAGGATAAATCCCATTGGATTCCTAGCCACTGAAAACAAGACTCTGGAGTGAGTCTGGATTTCGTTTTGTTTATCTGGAACCCCAGATGTTCCAGGAATTGTACTACCTTATTTGTGGCTTTGAGGATTCTTCGACAGTTGGTGCCCCAGATTAACCAATCGTTGAGGTACGCTACTACCATTATCCCTTGTGTTCTCAATTGTTGAACTACCACTTCTGCTATTTTCGTGAATACCCTGGGGGCTATATTCAGACCGAAGGGCATCACTTTGAAGGAGAATGTTCTGATTTCCTAGTTTGAAGCCTAGGAATGGACGGAAGTGTCTGCTATAGGGATATGATAGTATGCGTCTGTAAGATCGATAGAGGTGGTGACGGCCCCACGGGGAAGTAAGGTCCGTACCTGCGAGATGGTCAGCATTTTGAACTTGTCGCAACGAATGAAAGAGTTTAGCTTTGACAAGTCTAAGATTACCCTTCTTTTTGTTGACCCTTTCTTTGGCACGCTGAACAAGCGACCTTGAAATTTTAGATGCTTGACTCTCGCAATAGCTCCTTTCTGAAGGAGTTCCTCCGCATTAATCTGTCAACTCCTTTGATGGTATCTGATAGAATGACCTGTTTGGAGGAGGGATCTTTGATCCAACTCCAACCCAATCCTTTGGACACGATGCTCTGTGCCCATTTGCTGAACCCCCACCACCTGTGACGGAAGAGGAACAGCTCCCTCCTACCTGGGGAGCCTCACTGTTGTTGAGCGGGTTGACCTCCGCGCCCTCCTCTGAAGTGCTTGCCTCTTGCAGCTCTTCCTGTACCTCGTTGGCGAAAGTGACCTCTCGCTCTGCTTCCCCTAGAGAACCTGTTGAAGGTTGGGAAGGCTTGGCTTTCATACATTGAATTGAAAGCTGGCGAGACGGTGTATAAGTCGAGGCTGATTCTGAGGAGACAACAGGAGAATGGGTTGTGTTGCTTAGAAGTCGAAGGCTGCCCCTGTTGTGTAACTGGGACAGCTTAGATGAATGCTGTTGTTGCTGCTGTTTCTGGTAGGGTTGGAAACCTCCTACCAGTTTTCTTCAATTTCTTACCAGCAGCAGGGGCGCTCTCTTGCTTCCTTTTGGAAGAGATACCCACCTGGCTCTAAGGCTCTGGTTTAAGCCTAGCAGCCCTCGTGATGCACCTCATTCACAGAAGCTTCTGGGAAGAGGTTTCCGCACCCAACATGCTGGAAGCTAGAAGCTATTAGGCTTGTGCCTAATAGTTGCCTCCTGCAATACATGCTTTCGACAATTCCTTCTAGCCGAAAAGAAGTCGAAGGCATCAGCTTGAACCGACTGGAGCTGGGATTTAGCCAGTATTTTAAAAAGTGGCTCAGTAGCATAGGAAAGAGCAGCCATCTCCGTGATGATAAGGGAGTTAAGTGATCTCCCAAATCTTGTACGGGCGTCGAATTCTGCCTGAATAAGGCTATCAGGCAGTCTCGGGAGCTTCTCGCCAAACTGGTCCATCGCACAGTCTGGTTTCAGCTTACCTACTGAGAAAGTGGCAGGTAGGTTCTCCCACAATTCTCCGAAGGACGGAAAGAGCGGAGATGTTGATTCCGCCTCTCTCAATTGTGGCATGGGCTCGTCTTTATGGACTGCTTGGAGAGTTGCTTTCTACTGTCTAGTAGTGAATGGAAGAGAAGGCCTCCTCCTCCGTGGCAAAGATAGTGAAGGGGCTCTTGAATGCCTGGAGTTTGGTATTGGTACAATCCCAATCCTCCAGGCAGTGAACCCATTCCCTCTGTGCGTGATCCCTACTATAAAGCACAGTCTCCCTAGAGATTTTATCTTCCCTATTGAGAGCTGTCACCGTCAGCCTAGCATACCCTATGAAAGGCTGAGTCAGTCCGGGGGGGTAGAACTCGAAGTCCTCAATCCTTCTTGTTCCACACTCCGGAATGGAAATCATGCCATCCTTGAAGGGGGCTAAGCTGCCACCCTCCAAGGGTTATCCATAGAGAAGGCTGGTAGGGATTCATAAGGAGGTAGCTGGAGTAGACCAGTACCTGCCACAGGGGAGTTCGCTTGAGGGGCCTGAGTGAGGCCAGCGAAGCGGTCATCATGCTCTCTAACCCGGTTAGAGAGGTCTTGTATTGATTGACCAGATTGGTTGATGTTACTAGAAAGTTGAGCAAACATTTGCTTAAATCTCGTACCGAGAGAGCCAACCATCTCTCCCACTTGTTGCAACACTCCTGCTGAGAAAGTGGTGGGATCAAAAGAGCTAGGTCCCGCCACCCCAACAGGAGTTACCGGAGTAGATCCGGTAGATGCCGGAGAAGGCACTGGCTCGGCAGGAGCGCGGGCCTTCTCTTTAGAAGCCTTGCTTCTTGAGCTCTTCGAATGAGAAGAGCTAGGCTTAGCCTCCACCGCATCGGCGTAGGATGTCGTAGACTTCCTAGCCGAAGAAGACGACGACTTCTTGGAAGTCGTCTTATGGAGGGTCTTCTGTTCTCTCTGTCCCTTCACCTTCGGGGGTACAGAGAGAGCGGGTGAACGCGAAGGGATCTCAGATCCCGTGAAGCCTTGAAAAGAGGAAGAAGAAGGAACAGGGGAAGAAGATCCAGGAGCGCTCAAGGGTGTAGACCTTGAGCCCGAAACACCTACCTCAACCAACAAATCCTCTGCACCTACCGCCATAGGCTCAAGATTAAGATCCAGGTTAGCGACGTCTGGAACAGGCTCCTGTGTTGAAACGGACCCAAACGCCTGCTGCACTTCCTGCTGGATGGAAGCTATGAGTGGGGCTGCTGAGATGGGGTCCACGTACCCCGTCGCCTTGCCTCCGGGGAAGATCTGAATGGCCAGCTTCTTATCTAAAATGTAAGGCTGGCCCTTGGCGGCGTTTTTGCCGAAGCCGCCTACCCAAGCTTTCAGGGTTGCTAGGGCGACTTCTTTCACGGCGGCAGCCTGAAAGAGAAGGCGATATGAAGCTTCTAGCGGCGGAGATACGGTTTAAAGGAGCTTAAAACTAAGGGTAAATCATTGATAACAGGAA
This sequence comes from Macrobrachium nipponense, assembly GCF_015104395.2. Classification (NCBI taxonomy): domain Eukaryota; kingdom Metazoa; phylum Arthropoda; class Malacostraca; order Decapoda; family Palaemonidae; genus Macrobrachium; species Macrobrachium nipponense. The sequence continues at coordinate 48,746,496 of NC_061090.1, read as the reverse complement.
ATATGTCCAGGAGTTTACTTACCCCACCCAAAAGCTGACTCACGAGGTCATAGCAGATGGTGCAAGCCTCAGGGTGCCAAACAATCATCCCGTTGTGGGTAGTGGCACACAGGGCGTGGGTTCTGCATTCCTCACGGGCACAGGAGTCATACAACACAGCGTTACAGCCTGGATCTTGGCAGTTGGTAGCCTGTAAGTGTAGGGATACATGAGTATCAGAGTACACACTTACAGCCTAACATAGACTCCGCTGCATGCCGGAGTATGTAAGTTAGATTAAAACTAGTGCTCCGCCGCAATACGTGTGGTTAGATAGGCGATTGGTTGGGGTCTGCAGCTTACGCCAGAGACAGGAAAAGTGTTTCAACCAGGAGTGGTGAGGAGCCCACGACGGAGAACGACGGAGATAGTACGTAAAACTATAATTAAACCAATAAATCATCGTATCAGTAAGGGTATATCCTTATAGAATAGATATGACTCTTTTCAACTACTAGAGGAGTGCCCGGGTAAGGAGCGAGCTCTCCTCCGGTAGCGAAAACCAGGATATAGTAGGCAAGCAATATAGACCACTAGTAATTCCCACCCCGCCCGCTGGCGGAGCCAGATGGACCTCTAACCGAAGGGGCTCCCGGCTTCAGTGGGGGCATCCGTCCGTTACGGTCGGGGAAGGGTGGGGAATGGGGGAATGGGGGAAAGGAGGGAATTCCGGCGTGAACGCGGCGGCGCGAGAGAGAGCCGGGGGGTGGCCTTACCCCCCCTTCCCTACTACTACCGTCAGGTAACCCGGTACCCGAGACCAAGTGGTCGCCCTAGCCCCCAGCTGGTACAGGAACTCCTCTGGCCCCCTCGGAGGGAGAGGGAGGTAGGCTACGGTGGTTGTCATGACAACCAAGGAGATCCCCACCAGACCCCTCCCATACCACATGGAAGGGAGGGAAGGGGGTAGGGTAAGGTGCCTAATGGGACGTGATCGTAGGTGGCCTAGGACGCGATAGCAACACAACCACAGAGGGGCCACGTGAACCAAACTGTACCAAAAACATGGCACAAGGCACCTAGGCTAGCCTAACACCCTAAATAACACTGATAAATAAATAAATACATCGTAAAAAGATAGAAGAGACACTTGAGTAAAAGAGAAAGAAGCCCAGGAGGAGGCGAAACTGATCCGAAGAGCAGTCGACTACTCGGAGCCAGCAGTAGCCGATGAAGAGCAAGAGCTGGGATGCTGGGCGAGAAAAACACAGTATAGCCCTAAATACCAAACTAAGAGATAAAAGGTAAAAGGTATGGGGTGTGTACCCTAATTCTAAAATACGATGCAATAAGACGATGAATGTAAAATAGAGCCCATAAGCATAAGATGTCCCAGTATGGAAGACCGGGAAATCTTAACAACTGAGGCGGCTCATGGCCGCCACGAGTCAACGGGAGACCGTATATGACCTAAAAACGGAAAATACTGGTCCCTGGAAGACTGAAATACAAAAAATTATTACTTATGAGGCACTTAACTTAGCCGAAGCGATAGCAGCATGTTCCATTGTTGAAAGGATAAATCCCAAGAAGCGAAAACAACACGAGTCAAAAAAGATGCAACTAGCGTTGTCAAGCTAATAATTAAGGATGCTAGAGGCGCTGCTCTCCGCTTGGCGTCAGTAGTAGTAGTAGTAGCGGACGCATCACCCTTTAGTATCAGCTCTCTCAGGTGGGGGATTTTATGATGGAAGGTCTAAAAGGTAAATGACTCGTGGTAGTGATCCCACTCGTCCCTATTTACATACCAACACTTCTTTTATAGAGTGAGCGAGTCAGTTTAACTGACATTTTCTTGATTTTATTTTTTCTCTGGTAATATTAGGATTATTTTACCTAGAAATAATGAACTTAAGGATATTTCATAGGCCGACATGAGCTGAGCCCAGAAAATAACATAAAATGACACAATCAAAATTAAAATTAAAATTTAATTATCGGTTAATAAATAGAAATGTTCGGGAAAAGGTCTTAGTAGCTGATTAGTTATAATTAGTAAAATGAAGAAATATCGTAGAGTTTCGTTGCCAAAAAAAGGTTCAGAGTGAAAATCTTTTAATCTTGAAATACCAGAAATTGTCTAACTGAAATGTTAATCGCGTAATTTACTTTTAATAGAGTTTAATGTTATGTAAGCGTGAGGACATTTATTTGGACTTAACTTCTTTCGTCGTCTTCGACACCTGGGTTTGCGTCTGACAGCTTGCGTTCACCTACCAGCGCGTTGTTCGATGCGTTGTTACGTCTGCGGGAAGGGGACTTCTCTCTCTCTCTCTTCTTTCCTCTCAGAGCAGGATTGCGTTGACTGATGCGTTTTCGGGATTGTTTTCTTTCCTCTTGATAATTTCTTTACGCTTTCGATATCTTGTTCTTCTAGTGGAACGACTGTTCTTGTTCTTCGGAGTGGAGTTTTACTTCGCGAAGTGTGAGTGGCCTTTTTTTTTTGAGTGCTTTTATTGTTACGACTCGGTAACTGTCTTTGTATTTGTGAGAGGCACTGGTACTGTCTTTGGGGAGAACTTTCTTTTTCGAGTGGCGTGAATGGATTGAAATCTCTTATGCCGACACTAAACTTTTGATTCCGTTTCGCGGCCGCTGTCTTTAACTGTCATTCGCGTCGCTGATCACCATTTCTTTGCTGTGTCTTTTGTCTCTTCCTATCCTTGCTGCTCGACATCAATTAATCTTGTCACTATATCAATCTTTATCTCATCGTATCCCACTGCTGCCACCAATTAAACTGTGACGGTACTGACTCTTTCGCTCACAGCTGTAAGGTAACGTGTGCCGACTTGGAGGCTATACTTTGGAGAATTTGACTCCTTACCTTGCTGAAAGCTCTTGATCTGGAATTCGCTAAAAGGGTTCTAATTTTGGATGAGAAATGAAGATTAATGTGAGCTTATTTCTTTATTCTTTGTTCGGGGTTCTTACAAAAGTTTTTCCACCTTCTGAGTTACTGGGCTTTTGGACTGATAAAACTTAATTGGCACTTGTTGCAATTACGAGTCTATAGGCACGAGGGAATTTCACTGAGTATTGATTGTCACTTTCACTGTCTTTTTGGATTCGCGCACCACACTTCTGCACTTGTTCTTCTTCGCTGGACTCTTGTGTCCTTTTCTTCTTTCTGTTTCACGGCTGCGCGACTGCAGTTCTCCCCTCGGCTCCTCGGTTGTTCTCCCCTGCTTCGCTTGTCCCTTCTGCTCCTTTTTTCTGCTTTCTTCTCTCTCTGTCTGGCCCTTTTAATAGGATGATATCTTCTTAGCACCACCCTTGGATTTTGGGATTTAGACTGGGTGTGGGATCTTCTAAAAGACTTCTTGTGTCTTAGTGGCTACCAACTTGTATACAAACCGCCTTCCTGTCATGTCTTCTACCGTGATTCGTAGGCTTTGAATTTGTATACGCCTCCTACTTGATGTCTTGGCTTCTTGGGGGTGTATCCCTTTGGTAACCTCATAGGTCATTAGTTGATACCCCTTTTGGGCTGTCTTATGACCAACACTCATGGCTTTTGATTCGTCGATACTAGAGGCCTATCTTTGGAAAGGTGGAGCTTTTAAGAATTTGGCACTTCCCTCTTTCTAACAACGGTTCATAGAATTCCCTTTTAACGTATGCCAGATGGCTCTCTCTGACCTGTTCACGAAGGGAACGGCGATTAGTCATAGGCGCTAATGAGAGTAGTTTTTCCAATTTCTTTCTCGAATATTATAATGCCTATAGATATCGGCTCGCCCCCCGCCCATAATCTCCTGTTGGTCACTAATCTCGCTGGTACGGACAGAAGGTTTTTTTTGGGGGAGATGGAAACCACGTGGCCTGATAGTAACCGCGATAATTCGTCCTCTTAAGAAAAATCCATTATCTTATTTCCCTTTTCTCTTTTCTTCCGTTATTAACCGTTTCGGTGGCCGTTTTTCCTTAAGTATTTATTAGTGATTGCCCTTTTGGAATAACAACACTGTGCCACACTATTACATATATCTGTCGAGGTAAGTATGAAAAGCTAAAACTTTATTGTATCACGACAATAGTCCCCCCTCGATATGGGACCACCTTGACGTGGTGCGGGGGCTCTTGAACCCCACAGGAAATTTAGTTCCATGGGTTTTTGAGTCCGAAGAGTCTCATATTTTTTTTTTGTATTAATTTTCATTTGGAGTAATAATTGTGGAATTTTCCACCGCTTTCAGTAAAAGTTTATTTGGACCATGACGAATGGGGAAAAGATATCATAGCTTGGGATTTGGGTTTATATCTGAAGAGCTAAATAGTTGGAGCTGTGGTAGGATCATCAACTAACCCTCGAATAATGGTTCGGACCTGAGAGAATATCAATTGATAACTCAAGGGCTGGACTATTCTTCCAGGGCTGGACCCCAACGGTATTCCAGGGGGGTTCTAGTGCCCTGGGGATAGGACTCTCGCAATTCCTTTTCCGTTTTTGACCCATAAACATGGTTCGGGTGGGGATGATTGGTATTCTTGTAAGATTTCTCAGTTCCCTAGCAAGCGGGTTTGCTTACACTTGCGCCACTCTAACCATGTTTGTGCCCATTCCCAGTGGGTAGGGTAGGGACGGCGGACTTAGGGAGTCGGCTCTCACGTTGTGCCATTGGTGGAAGAATAAACTTTATGAAAAGGCTGATGATATTTTTTTTAAATTATTTTCAGGTTTTATTTTTCTCTTTTTTTTTTAATATAAAACGTTTTGTTTATGACTAGTAACCCAACAAGGATTTCTAGTACCCCTGGTCCTTTTGCTGACTGATTTGGCACTGATGACGACCCGTGTCGTGACTATTAACCGTTGGACCGGGTAATGGAATGCTCCAGTGGTGGTACTGACCTCTCAGGGTTAGTCCATCAAAACAAATTTGAAAAGAAAGCCCCCCCCTACCATTGGTGGGATCACAGGGTGGGATAGTTTTTGAGGGTGTTGCATTTGTAAAGCACATTCCCTTGGAATTGTTGACTATGAGAACGCTCTGTGCTTCGTTTGGTATATTATGGCAAAATAATAAAGAAAATTGAGGATGAGCCTTACGATGAAAGTGAGAAAAATGGGAAGGCCATTGGCTGACTTTTTGAAAACCATGCAAGGCTGCACTCAAAGCCAGCAGCAGTATCGAATAACATAACATTGTTTCCCAGATAACGTAATACAAACCCTCGGTATCCTTTAACCATAGGGAATAGGTAACTAGCGGCGAGCTGGGACGGTCAGAACAATGGGGAAAAGAACGGTAGTTAACTGCTTTGTCCGCTCGTGCGCGAGCCTGCGCCGCCCCGAGGAGGTGAAGAATCACTTTTTGCTTTCGTCCGCGGGTGTTGAAGGACGTGTTTCGTCATCGCTCTCTGCCCGTTTCAATCAGTCGTGATATGCTTTTTTGTTGGTGTTTATTATTGTGTTTTTCTACTAATGGTTTTGTTTGATCTTGGAAAATGAAACTGTAAGTACACTGGTTTTTCATTTTCATTACTTTAATTATGAATCCATACTGGAGGCAATCACGCCGTAGAGGCTGGCGATTTCCGCCTCGTTTTCATGAAATTGAATTGAATTATTTGTCCTCGGTGGCCGGGGGGAAGGGCGGCGCACTCTCGCCCGAGTCATTGTATTTTTGGGTCGAAAGTTGTGTAAATTGAAAGATTGTAAGGTACTCTTTTTTCATTATATTTTTGCCCTTTGTGCGTTCGTTGACCGAGAGCTTGATTGGGCGCTCCGGCACGAGCCTCTTATTTTCTGTATGAATATAAATGTCAATGAAAGTGGGATTCGTCAATGCAGTTTTCTTTTCCTTTCCATTTTCATTTATTCAATTGCATCAAATTTATTTTGGATCAATTTCCCCGCTCTTACCCTTTAATTGTCCTTAATTAATCCTTACGATTTATTGCTGTGCAAACGTGAAAAATTCGCAAGTGTCAAGTATTGTTCCATTTTCATATATATTTTATTGATTAGCCATCATATTATTATGGATCAAGGTTCCGCTCTTACCCTGGGAATTGATTCTTTCCCCCTTTAAGTTTCTATGGACAGTGAATCGCAAGTGCAGTATTCTGGTTTCATTTTCATATTACTTTTTCACTGCTTGTGCGGGGGTAGGGAAGCGCAAGGTCTGCCAGGAAGTCCCGTCGGAAGCTTCTCCCCGCGACCTCCCTTGGTATCCGATTCTTATCGTCTTCTTTCCTCCCCCCCGCCCTCCCCGCAGCTTCCCTCGTATTTTGTATTTGGGGTCTTCCTTGCCATTCGGGGTGGGGCATGTCTCCCCCCCGTTGCGTGAGGGAACCCCTCTGACTAATCTTTGTCTGTGCTATACCGACAGGTGCTACATCCGTGGAAGACGACCTTGGACCATGGTATGGTGGCCCTGCTGGCTGCAGGGCGTGCCTAAGTCCGATCCCGATCTGCTGCAGCGTCTAGCGAGGTCTGGGGCGGTGACCATTGGAGCGGTCTCCATCTACGATCTTCACGGCCGCTTATGCTGGCTTCCCCCCGCTGGTCTACACTTCCCCATTGCTTGTGGTCGGTGACGGACCACAAGGGGGGTCCCTGCCGCTTCTAGGGCCGTCCCGCCGGCGTAAACCGAAAATGGGGGGGGGAGGGGTATGCCGCCGCCGCCCTGTGTTTTTCTTCGTGTTGCCCTGCCCCAGACTTCCGCTTTTTGTTTCCAGCAGCTCCTCCCCTGGCCCCTGGGACCCCGCCAGTACCCAGGTTCCCGGCTGGCTGCCGAGGATTGTATTCTAACGCGGCTATGGCTGGGGCCTGCCGTAACCTTGTCGTCTGATGTGGTTTCCCTCCGCTACTCTGGTCTTGGGCTGTCCCTTCTGTGTTTACCGCTTGCCCAGCTGTTCCTGCCGCTCCTGAGCTGGTTGCTGTTTCCTGTCGCTCCTGGTTTCCTGCGTCCTGTACCATGCTGGTCCTGCCCTATGGTTGTGTTTCCCCCAGTTTCCCCAGGTCCGCAGGTTCCTTCCGGACAGATGCCGTCGGGCCGTGTTGCTTCGGCAATTAGGCCCGACTGCCGGCCCTGGATGGTGGGGACCTGTACGACTGATCCCTGCGTGAGCTTGACGAAGAAGAGGGAGGTGTCATTTTCTTCGTCTTCGTCTGCTGCTGCCTCTTCCCCTTTCGACTTCTAAGGCCCATAATGCCGAAAAGAAGAACGAAGGCTGCCGTCCCCCCCCCACCCCCCGTAAGAAGTTCTCCTTCGGGCAGCTTCTAAGGGCCCCGTCCCCCACCGAGGGGACTGGGGGGTGGGGGGTCCTTTCTCTGGTCCTCCTGCTCCTTGCGGGAGCGGGGGCCCCGTCCGTCCCCCGTCCCCTTCCCGTAAGGAATAGATAGACCGGGGACCAGAGGAGTATCATTTATCTGTGGTACTTCCTCGCCTGGGTGCTATCGGCGATGCCGCTACCCGCCAAAAAGGTTTCCGGCTCGGATCTCTCGTTTGGCGGGAAGATCCCCGAGTGTACGCCTCTCCCTCGCCCTCGGAGAAACCGTGGCAGGGCCAAAGTTTCGGCCGCCAGAAGTTTCGCTCTGGTCGTCCAAGACCACGGCACGGAGCTGAAGGCTGGCAAGAACCAGCTCAAGGTGACCTCTTCGCCAGGCCAGCGGCCCGCTCTCGCAGCGACCAGCCTGGTAAACCGGGGTTTTTCCCCCTAAGAATACTCCTTCTGGGAACTTCCGCAAGGGCTCCGTCAAGACTCCGGTGTGTACGGGGGGTTTCCTTCTGCTGGGTCCCTCCTGTTTTTCCTTCGGGAACTTGGGGACCCGGGGTCCCGTTCCCCTTCTGAGAAGAAGAAGAAGACGGGGTGGAACCAATGGTGGTGCTGGCTACCGCTGGTATACACCCTCGCTGGTCTTGGTGGCAGCTCTGCTGCTAAGCCAGGTGACCAAAGACTCGGTTTCTCGTCCGTCCGCGAAAGAAGTTCCGAGTGTACGGTGCCTCCATTCGGGTGAACCGGTGCAGCCAAAGTTAAGACGCCCTGAAGTTTCGCCTCAGGCGTTCCATGAAGACCGATGGCACGGAGCAAAGAAGACTGTCCGAGAATCCGCTCAGGTGACTCTCGTCCAGCCCAGCGGCCACTCTCGTATCGACCAGCCGGTACCTTCACGGGTGGACGTGAACGGTATCTGGAACCGGCCACAGTGTTGATGCTGGGGAATGAGGTCCCCCAGTTGCCCCCCCTGGTCCCCCCCTCGAGACCGAACGGTACCAGCCTTCGGCTGGTGCCAGCTGGTTTGACGTGCCTGCGGAGGACGCTCCTTCCTGGCGGTCTCACCTGTGCGAAAGCGGCTCTGCAGGTCGCACCTGAACCGCCGCTCCCACAGGGACCGGCGGGCGGATACGGTGGACCAGTCAGCACTCGTTCTGACTCACTGGGACCGGGGTCGACGTGCTCAGTCGAGCCGCTTCAGCCACAGGTTGAGCGGCACGGCCAGGCCGTGCAGATCGATCCCCACCGCGGGTTGGTGGTGATCGGCTTGCCAGCCCCCCACTGTGCCTGGTCCTGCCAGCGAGCCGGGGGGGGTGTTGGGAGCGTCAGGTTTCCTGTCCGCCTACCCTAACCGTCAACTTCCACTTCCTCGGGCTACAACCGGAAGAAGCGAGGTAGCATAGGAGGTGTCCGTCGGAGAGGTGCGCCGCGCTCACGATCCCGTGCACGACCCGCCGCACGGTTGCCAGGTATGGTCTTAGGACCTAACCAGGAAGTTAACGCGCAAGTTGATTGGAGGTCGACCGTCCAGGGGGGGGAGGGTTGGGGAGGGGGTAGCGTCAATTCCGTCCTCTCCGATAAACCTTCCAACTTCCTTGGCATAACTCTTAGGAAGAAGCGAGGTATATAGGGTTGATCGGTGATCGGAATTGGCGCCGCTCCACGATCCCTCCGTCAACGACCGCCGCGCATGCCAGGTGTTGTCCTTAGAACCAACCAGGAACGTACGCTCAAGTGTTGGAAAGGGCAACCCGTCCATGGGATCCTGTTGCTGTCCCTTCTTTCTGAAGGAGGATGGGTCTTGGGAGCTGCTCTTGTTGGGGGAGGGACTGGAACGGTGTTCCCTACTCCTCAAAGACGCTGTATCTTCCTAGATTTCAGAGTAACTTTGCCCATGGTTAATTGCCCACACTGATTCAGTCAGGCACAACGACCTGGGGGAAGGATCGCCGCTCCCACCGAGCAGAGCCCATGTCTCTGCTCGAGTCGTTTTTGGGGCCCGATTTAGGGAAAGCCCCAACCGACGGTGGGTTTGCCGCGGATCCGGAGCTTGCCGAGTCTGTTCTTGAACCAGAGTCTCTCTGCTCTTCCGGACAAGAAATGGCTCTTTTCTCAGTTCTGGCCGTTCGGATCAATCCTACTTCCTACCTTCCTCTACTGCGACATCGGCGTTTCTACGTGTCCTTCGGACACCAGTATTTAAATACTCCTTCGGTCCTTCCTGAATAAGGTTTCAGACCTCTACGGGAGGACTGGGAATGAGTTCTGGAGGAACTGTTATCGGCTCTCTCCTTTGTCCAGGAGTGTCGATCAGCCCCACCCCAGAACGACGTTTCACAGTGGCGGCAAGACCCTTAACCTAACAGTTAAAGAGTTCGTTACCCTCCTCCCCCCCCCCGGGGAAAACGTTTTCTCCTTGGACGATTAACGTTTTCCCAGTACTCTAGAGGCCATCGCCCGGCTAGGCGATGGCTGCTCCTACTCTTCTCCAACAACTTCTAGTTCCACTGGGAAGGCGAGCAGTATCCATTCCTCCCCCATTTCCCTCTCCTCCTTACGGCTACGAGGGAAAGGGGCGGTGAGGGATCCATAACAGGATTTCTCTGTAGGATTTCCACGTTGGGGACTGCGCTAAAATAGGGGCCTGGGGGGACCATTCGTGTCCTACCTGAACGTAAGCCCCGTCCGTTGAGGAGGGATCCTGCCCCGCATTCTCGATTTCTACTGGGAATCGAGAGGACCACCATCCTATTATCGTTTTGACGAATTCGGTGGGGGTTTTCGTTCCATGACTTGCTTAAGATTTCTACGGAATTTTCTAGCTGCATTGAATATCAGAGTGTTATAGTTTCCTTACGATCCTCCAAACACTTTAGGCGAGACCACGGTCCTCAAAGTGAGCGAGAACGAGAATCCCCGCTGTTTTTTGTTTACCGATAATTGGGAAACCTTCGCCTATGCTCGACTTTCCTGGAATTTTCTTTTCTATCATTAGGAAAAGAAGACTGGCTGCTGAAAGAAAGACTATCTCCAACATAGGCGACCAACCCTTGGAATAGAGGAAGAACGGACAACGGGAATATCCAGTTTGGCTTTGAACTATCGTCTTAGTTTATTCTGTTCGACCATTTGAAGCTTTCCTTCGAGGAAGACTTCTTCCACTCTCTTTGATAGAGAACCGAGGTTTGGTCCCGATTCTCCAAATTCCTTATTTTGTTTTGTTTTGTTGGAAAGGAAAAATTTAGGATGGAGATCGTTGTTCAGAATCCTACAAATATACTACGTATATTAAACCTCGCGACATGGAAATTCTGCTTAAGCAAGTTTGAATGGTCCGAGGGGGTACGGCGCATATCCTGGTTATTTCTACTGGATTGCGACTTAGGACTAAAAGTATTTCTAATTGAACTTGCCACTCCGGGTTGTTGCCTTGCAACCTCCCCAGGGAGTTTCCAGTTTCATTTTCATATACCTTATGGTGTTGTCACAACAACACCATTTAGGCTTTTTTATATTTACCGAAATTCGTTTCGCATAAAGTATAATTGCCTCGGCATTCATTTTTATGCTTTTTCTGGCTCGGTGGTTTTTCTCGCCGAACGCATTCCTTCGTGGAAACGGATTACTTGGCAACTCACAGGAATGACGAGTCCGAGGCGACAGCTACTGCATATTGAATTGCCCGAGGCATTCCAGTACCAGCTGCCGCCTTTGAAGAAATGGAGCGGTTGGTTATGTCTTTCTCCCAACCTGCTTTGATTGAATACCAACCGTATCCTCTGGCCCAACAATCAACGGACTTAAGTCCTCCTGATTTAACGGGACGGGGTTGCTCGCATACATGAATGACCATCTACTGCTGGTCGCCTAGTATTTCCATCGTACTTCCGGTATTGCGAGAATTTTTTAAACAGATATATCTCGTTCGACCTCTCCATCTTTGTCTGTTTACCACCGCTGGTAACAGAATTCTTTTAATAGTCTCTTGCTGCATCGTATCTCGATAAATTGCAGAATGATTTTTGCGGAATCTGAGTTTTGTCCTCAAATATATCTCGTATTCGGCGGTGTTTGGCAATTGATTTCATTGTTCACCCCTACCCGGATTAGCAGCTGTATTGTAAAGAACGATCACCTACTCCCAACACCTGCCAGCTCTACTTTCCGAAACGGTTTCTGCCCCATGAGCAGTAGTTCTTCAATAGCGGCTTCTCCCCTGTGTTTTCATTACTGAAGAACGCCCTGCTTGCACTGCAACCCGTACCGGAAGCAATGAATGGCGGTTAGCGTTTTCAGTCCATTTGTAAGTACCAGGTTTAGAATCTTGAGATTCCTTCTCTCGATTCAGCTGGAAGACCGTAGGTTTTGCATTCATTGCCTACCTTTCGTCTTCAACGTTACACATAGTGTTGTTTTCTCCTTAAGCTGGGAGATTCAACGTCTATTGATATTTTTCCCTTGCCATCCAGGGACCTCGGTCTTTTGAAGGCAATTATGACTTTTCGGCCTTTTGAGGCTTATGGCATTAAGAGAATCATCGCCGCGACACCGTCCGGTCATCGGTGACTAACAAATATTTTATTTGTTTGGTCTCCTCATCATAACTCTTTAAAGGGCGAAGGTCCCACGTGAGCTTACCCGGATGCTTGGACAACGTTGACCTCTACTGATTTCCGAACCAGTCAGTCCGCAGCTGTCCAGAAGCGCCCGAGTCAGTTACGAACTATTCTGTGGGACTTAGTTCGGTTGTTCCAGAGAGCATCATTACTTCGTCTTAATATCTTTGTCAGTATGAGTAGCTGTAACAAATACCCAAAGTCCGCGAAGAAGGGATAGGTCCATACGACTATCCCCTTCTTTTCGTCGTTAAGGGTTAACTGCATGACTTCCTTTTGAGAAGTCCAAGCACAAAGGTATGGGATTTTGTGAACGGCTCGATTTCGACAGAGTCATCGTATCGAAGACTCAGAACCCTTACGGTTGAACCTGACGATTTGGTTCGAAGTCCGTTCCTCTCAACCTCACGCCTCCCGATCCCACCAGTAATGGCTATGGCTTGAATACTGTGTATACCAAGGGGGGGCCAAAGGTACCGTAATAGCGAACGGGGAGGGCGAATTAAAATACTACAGCTATTGTCCTTTGTCCTACACACGGAATGGGGTCTCGTGGGAAACGGAGCTCGTCCTAGTAATAAATACAACTCGAAGTCTACCCAGGATGAGTGGTGGACGCCCTCTTCAATGCATTCGAAATTCTCCCGTGGAGAAGGTCGTAACCGTGATCCGGACAGAGTTCCGGGCTAATGAACGTTCAAATCCGTGGCGCGCAAGGTCAACCTAGAATGCAGCAGCCATGGGGCCTGGTCCACCGACCTTCGGATGCCCCGATTAGCCCGATCCAGTTCCTTCTGCCCCTTCAGGGTATCCGTTGTGATCTGTTTCCTTGGATCTTTTTGTTGATAACCAGTTGGTGGTTGGCCCTGCGTCAATATCCTTCTCGAATTGGCTGTAGTTTCGCCTTGGGCACCCGTGGTGGTTGTGGCTGCCAACACGTTGTGTAGTTAACCCAGAGTCCCACTGGTCGGTAGCATCCGGGTAAGAAGGTGGGTGAAATTAAGAATGGCGAATGAGGGTGAAGTGTTGAGCTGGTCTCCTCTTCCCGGTCGTTTTTCTTTTTTCCCTTCCCTACCATCCCTGGGTAGAGGGACCACGGTCGTCCCCACCCTTGCTAGGGTAAGGACCGAGATGCAAGGTTGCGCTACTCAATAGAAGCGCCATCCTTCCCTTTCCCTTTACGCGTGTGGGATAGGAGTTAAATTATCCACCTCTTCTTCCTCCAAAAGGGTGGGGGGAGGAAGTGGGAATGCCCTAATTTATGAGACAAACCCAATCAGTTTTATGATTGTCTCGTTGCCGAAACAGGAACAAGTTTCTTTGCTTGCTGGTGGGGGCGAAGTGATAACGCACGTTTGCCCACTCTTCTCTTAGTACTTGGCCCCGCATGAGGTCTGACCATTGATCCTGCGGTGCCGACACCCCGATCAATCGGTAGTCGATAGGTTTGGTTTGGAATCCCTCCCTTGCTCTTTACTACCAGTAGGGAGGCCACTCCAGGGTTGGACGAACCCAGATCCTGTTCCAAAAACCAAAACGACTCAGAATTTCCTCCCTCCCACCAAGAAGTGAGTCCTTCCTATTGTTTAAAGGACCGATGGGTTTTGTATTGACGTTATCGGAACAAATGACAATTTGTCGCAAAATTGCATTTCCTTCTGGGCTCAGCTCGTGTCGCTGCCGGCGAAATATCCTTTTAATCGTTATTTACTTTCTAGGTAAATGTACTAAACACATACCAGAGAATAAATAAAAGATAAAGAAAATAACGGCCCAAGCCAAATATCCAATAAAACAATCTCCCACAAAACCAAAACCTACCATGAGGAATAGCCGACCCAACATAGTGAGGCCGCTCGTACTAACTACTACTCCCATCCCCATGCTGCCCAGACTGCTTGCGCCTCTGGTGGACCATCCTTTTAAGTTTTAGCGGAAACCACAAACGAGTCCACTTTGGTGCTATTTTTCTCTCATGTGTTTTTTTGTGCCCTTTCGTTGGATTTTATCTATATGGAGTGTGGCAGCTATTGCAGCAGCTAAGTTGAAGTAACTCAGTATTTATGGGTTAGTTGGTTTCTTTCCGTCCCGGCCCTCAGTCAGTTATTTTGGCCGTTTTTTAGGGTATAAATAACGAACTCGGGGATCCGGAAGTCATGGCAGCATGGTTCTGGCCGCGTGGTGGTTTGTTCGTTCTCGGTCTCCCGATACCTAGAACATTCCCCTTATCTGTGTACGAGGTCTCTATATTAATTATCCGTTTTTACTTTGGGTACTGTCTACTCAGGTTTGTCCATGCATGCATGTCTTTTACCTTATGTAGGCTTCTTCTTTCCAGACCCTAGTCCCGGCTTCTTAGTATCGGCCTCTGACTAGCTTTTAGGTGGTTAGACTTTTTCCTTCGGGGTTAGTCCCGTACACGTCCTGGCGTTTTTTCTCCTACTAATTCTTGTTTTCTTTCGTTTTAAAATTTTATTTAATTAATACCATGTATTTTTGTTTGTTATGGTTAGGTTTAGTTAGGCGTTCCATGGCTTAGGGCCTAGGTCCATGGCATCATCGGACCTATGCTACCGCTCATCAGTTCTGGGTTTGCTTCCCCTATAGCATCTCCTCTGATCCAGTCCGGTTTTGGCCCAGTGGGTCTCCATGCTACAGCTTTTCAGTTCAGTTGCTTATCCCGATAGCATCTCTCTGGGATCAGTTGGTTGTCCTAGGCTTAGTTATCTTATTTTAGTCTTCCGTCTCCGTGGTCCACTACGCGATCACGAGACAAGCCAAGACCGCCTGCCCCCAGTCCCCCTTCCCCCTTCCCCCCTCCTCCCCGCTTCGTTCCTTTGAGTCGGGGGAGGGTGGGTCGGTTCTGCCACGCCTCGCTCCACATACCCGAGCAATGGCTTCCCCTCTCCATCCCCCTCATGGCTGGAGGGCCAGGGGAGACGGGGACAGACCCCAGACTGGACCGCGACCCTCTCCGGCTCATCAGGTAGGTCCGGCCCGGTGGTAATGTGGTGGGGGGTGTTACTGGCCTTTTCCCCCCATTCCGTTGCTTGTCCTTGTCCGCTCCAGGGTTCCGCTTCGAGCCTGTATGTCTCCTCCGCTCCCGTTTTTCCGGACCTTACTAGGACTCCTTTTTCCTGAATCGGAGTCCTAGCATCCAGCGGGTAAGATGTTAGTCCCACCCAGTAGAGTGGCACCGGTAACATACCTGTGGGTCCACTGCTCACCTTTACCGTATTGCTGAGTTACTACACTCCAGCTTACCGCACTGGACTTGTTGTTCTGGTTTCGTTTGAGTTTTTTAGGTTTCAAGTTGTTATTAGATTTAAACTTAATGTTTTATCTTAAGTCTCCCTTAAACCTTCCCCCCCCCGCCCCCCCTCCCCTTACATTGTCTTTACCGGTGGATATCTCGGTGAGTTATAGCCTATTCAGGCGATGCCAGGGGGGGGATTGGTATGCCCAAATTTTTTCCGGAGCGTCCCGGCATGCAACGGAGTTCTTCTTTGTCCTTTAGCCTGTAAGTGTTTATTTCCTTTAAGATACTCATGTTGTTCCCGCCCACTTACATGGCCCCACCACTGTGAGCATCCGGGATGCGCCGCCACCACTTCTGGACCCCCGATGTGGACACCGAAGTTTTTGCCGGTCCCATGCTCCTGGTGCGAACTCTGCACGGGGACAGATTACCCCCAAAAGGTTCCCCCTTGGGGGGGGTACCATGAGAACGTGTAACCATATGTTAACGATCTGGTGAGCCAGCTTTTAGAACGGGGTTGAGTATTTGCCATCCTCCAGTAGCTGCTCCTCCTTCTTCTGTTTTAGTGCTTAAGTTTTTTCATCATCTCACTTTAACTTAAAGGCATCTAAGTTTAAGTTGATATTTTAAGTTTTTAGTTTTAAGTGATTCTTAAATCTAATTTCTTCGTCCCGCCCTCTCTTTCCAGGCGCCGGCAGTGAAAGATACCGCTCTGGCAACCCTGCGGTGCCCTGGTCGGCGGTTTTTTGGGTTTGGGAAGAACGCCTGCCAAGGGTATTGTCCCTGCTATTGGCTTTTTCTTTGGGAGAAGCGGTTGGCGCTGTTAATCTTCCCCGGAGGCAAGGCGACAGGATACGTCGAACCAGTAGGAGCGGCCCCTTAATTCGCCTTCCATATTGAATACCCATCATGATCTTAATATGCGTTTCCCATATTTGATTGGATTCCTTCATCTAATTTCCCCCCAACCAAACGCTGGCTGCCTCATTAACTGACCAAGACCAGGATATCTCCAACGGTACGTCGCGACTTTAGATAGTTAATGTGGAACCGACCTATGGTAGGTGTACGCACCTTTTGGTTGGTCGAGGTATGGTAAGGGTTGGACACCCAAGGTGTCCCCTTGGGTGTGACTGTTTGTCTTCTACTCCCTGCAACCTCTCCCTCATCCTTCCCAAGGCTTTTACAGGTGATGCTTATTATTACTCCTCCTGAAAGCCTTCCGGTTTAGACCTAAGGTCAAGGGTCAAGCAGTGAAATCCTTGACTAAGAGACGTCGTCGTCGTCTAAGAAGTCGCTTGCGGCGTTCATCCCCTCCTCACGTAAGTCTCCGGCTGGGAATCCCGGAGGTCAGACAGGTCTAAAGCTTCTAGCTCCCGGCTCCTAAGTCCCCCCCCCTCGAAAAACGGAGTAAATCCTCCATAGGAGAGATCTCGCACCCCGGCCGGCGAAGTCACCAGTTTCCGCTACCCTTGGTTCCGAGTTCAAGAGCCACCCCTCCACCTCCGGCATGTCAGCTTCCGGCCTTGGACCTACCAATGCTGGTCCTGTTGCAACAGGGTTGGGGCGACCTGGTTTGGGTCCCTAAAAGAGTTAGCATGGAACAAATGATCTCCTCGTCTTGTCGGATAGGCTTACTTCCCAGGACTCCATTATAGGCCGGCGGCTGAGAGAAGCCCTCTAACCCTCTTCCTTCACTTTCCAATACGAGTGGAACTCAGCTTCCTCCGTATGAAACTCGCTACCTCCGTTTCTCGATGAAACCAATCCGTGGAGAAAGTAGCGTCATAACTCCCCCTTCCAAGACGGTCTCATTTCCACTACCGGAATTCGGAACTCGAAGGATAGAGGACTTCGAGTTCTTCCCCGGAAGAACCCTCCAGCCTCCCGTTCATAGGCTTAATATACGCAAGGCTTACAGCTTCAGCCAATGGTTTCGGGATGATAGGGGTAACCAAAGGAAGACAGTCCTCTTTATTCACCTAGACCAGGCTCAAGAGAAGAATGGGCTCAGATGTTTAGAGGACATGGAGTTGTTTCTAATACCAGATACAACCTTTATCAAGAGTCCCGTTTACCATTTTTCACAATGGATGGAGAGTACCCTGCTACCCGTTACCTAACAAACATAGATCGCGGAGGTCCTACCATCCCAGCTGGCCCATAAGGGGGAACCCATGCCTCAATTTGAAGGAAGCAGATTCCCACATCTCCGTTGTCTTCCCCTCAGCCGGAGAAATTGTGGGGAGGTACCCCCTTTTTTTGCCAAACCAACCTTCTCAGCTGGCAAACTCAAACCGGACCTGTGCTATGGGAGTCAGTTTGTTGAAAAGCTAACCCAGGCTCCCAGATAGCCTTATTCAGGCTGAATTTGACTGCGAAATCCGCGTTTCAGCCTAGATCAATTAACTCTATGGCTATGTCCTAGGGTAGCAACCATAGCTTTTGATGGCTGAAACCGCTGTTTAAGGCTCATGACCAAAGCCCTGAACTCAACGGTTAACAGTCGGATATGTTTGAGTTTGGCCACTGCTAGAAACGAATTGTAGGAAGCATGTTTCCTACAAGAGGCAACCATTCGACATGAAGCCGAATTAGGTTTACTCTCTCGTCTAAATCATCTGGGGAGGCAGATCCTCTTCCCATAAGCTATGGTGAAAGGAAGTCCAAGTCAGGAGGCTTACGAGGCTTGAACCGCATAGCCTTAAGGAACCGTTCGTTGGGGCCTTACGGCTAAGAGGAGACAACGACCTAACACCTAAAGGTAAGGGACCAGAGGAAACCTATGCGTTTTCCATCCTTACCTGAAAAAGCAGCCACGCTTTCCTCAGCAACGTTCCACGGTGGTGCCCTTAGTGCAAACAGCCCCAACTTCCTTCCCCTCTAAGGCCTTCAAATCAACGACCATTTATGTGTATTCCCCTCCCCTCGCCATCAGCCCTCCAACCTCTTACGCCATCCTCTCCAGCTTACAATCAAAGCCTTCCTTCGAGAGTACAATCTTCACAGAAGTATGACCGTTCGGGTAAGGAATGGCCAGAAGGTAAGCGTTCCTTTCTCGCGGGAGTGGAAATCGGGATGCCCCTTTTAACAGGGTTGAAAAGCACTTCAAGGAGGAAGCCGAGGCTCGGTTACCAGAACCACTGAAGAACTTCAGGTAGGAGGGTGAGGCTGTTTTCAACTTTCGACCACCGGTGGAACTTCAGCGAATGGGCTTCAGAGCATAGTTTGTCAAAAGGCCTGGGTTGGGAGCTGGTTTGACGAACCCCCTCCATCCGTCCAGACCTTTCCGTCAACGTTCCTTCCAACCAGGAATTGACAGAGTAACTCAGTCGGTAACCTCCTTCACGAAAGGAGCTATAGCTAGTAGTCAAGAGATTAAAATTTCAAGGGTCCGCTTGTTTCAGCGTGCCAAAGAAAAGGCTCCCCCTTTTTTTCCCCCCCCCCACTGAAAAAGAAAGGGTTATCTTAGACTTGTCCAGCTTTAAACTTAGCCATCCGCTGCGACAAGTTTCAAAGATGCTCACGATCTCACAGGTGCGGACCTTACTTCCCCGTGGGGCCGTCCCCACCACCTCTATCGATCCTTACAGACGATCCTACTATCCATTAATCCCTATTGGCCAAGACACTTCCGTTCCGTATCTGGGTTTCCAAGATAGGAATACCAGTCATTCTCCTTCAAGGTAGTTTCCCTTCGGACTCAACGTGGCCCCACCCAGGGTGTTCACAGAAACTAGCGGAAGTGGTAGTGCAACAACTCCAGATCACAAGGGATTATGGTAGTGAGCGTTTCTCGCGCCGATTGGTTTTGATCTGGGCTTCAACAGTTCCGAGGAATGCAACAGAGCTACACTGAAAGTGATTCAGTTCCTGGAATATCTAGGCTTTCAAGATAAACATGGACCAAGTCCAAGACTCACCTCCAGAGTCGACTTTCAGTGGCTTGGGCATTCAATGGAAATCTATCCTCCCATACTCTGTCGATTCCCATCAACCAAAAGGAAAGAAAGTAGCGAAGTCCGTCAAGCAATTTCCTCTAAGTGACAAGCTGGCGTCAAGGAGGAACTTCAGGAGAGGCTCCTCCTGGGGTTCTCTCCAGTTTGCATCAAGTGGACGAACGGTCTTAATGAAAGCCAAACACCTGAAAGACCTAACCAAAGAATCTGGCGCTCACTGGTAGCAAACATGTCATGGTTCCAAAGGGACAAACCTATCCTCAGTTTCCCTCTGATTTCTAAAGAATCGACCTTCGGTCCGTGGGTCTAAAGGTCAAGAATTTGTCAGTGTCCAGTACCCCTTCAGTTCCATTCCCCAGGGTGTTACCCATCCACCAGGATACCAGACGCCGTCCTTAAGCGGTTTGGGGAGGGTTATTCCCAGGTCCCAAAGGTTCAAGGAACTTGGTCAACCTCAGTTCAGGTTCAGTTTCCATATAAAACGTACCTTTGGGAGCAATGGCAGTGTTCCTTGACTCTAAAAACAAAGGTTGCGCCCAACCAAAGTAACTCCCCACTAAAAGCTAGTTTTCTGGACATCGCAGTGGTGTCGTACATTGTATAACATAGGAGGCTCCAAGTCGACGTCATCTAAATCATGTGATGGTAAGCCATCTTCTCCCTGGCAGACAGTTCCAGTTTGGCATCTCTCCTCCAATCACCTAGACATGGAAGCTTTTTTGGGGTGGAAACGTCATAGCAGACGCGTTTATCCCGATCAGTACCCCTAGAGTCGGAATGGTCAACTGGACCAACAGTTCGTTTCCAATGGATCCTTCAAAGAGTCCCCAGGGCTTAGCAGGTGGATCTCCTTCGCATCTCAGCTGCGAATTCACAAAACTACCCCTGTTATGTAGTCCCCCAACCTGGTACCCTCTGGCCTATGCCCACGGACGCCCTGGCTCTAAGACTGGAAGAACTGGTGAACGAATTTTTTTTTTTATTGTCTTTCCCCCAGTTGCAATCTTCTTATAAAGTTTTTAAAAAACAAACCTCGGACGTTCAAGGGTCAAAGTGGCTTCTAGTAGCCCCAAGACTGGCCGAAGAGCGAATTGGTATCCGCCCTAATTCTGGATCTGGCCTTCGTCCCTCCTTCGGAATCCCCAATCCCATGGCTCTCCCTCCAGTCCGTAACCCCGAAACGATGTGTTTTTCGCTTCCTCAGGATTCTCAAAACCCTAACTTTATGGATTTCATGAAGTTTGCGGCAAAAAGAGATGCGAATATTGACCCTCAGAATATTCTCTTCTTGGAATCCGATAAAAGGGATTCACTTTGAGACAGTATGATGCTGCTGTCAAAAAGTTAGCAATCTTCCTGAGAGAATCTGATATTAGAATCATGACAGTTAATTCAGCTATATCCTTTTTCAGATCCTTATTTGAAAAAGGTTTAGCAGCTAGCACGATTACGACAAACAAGTCAGCCTTGAAAAAGA
The DNA here is from genome assembly GCF_015104395.2 of Macrobrachium nipponense. Classification (NCBI taxonomy): domain Eukaryota; kingdom Metazoa; phylum Arthropoda; class Malacostraca; order Decapoda; family Palaemonidae; genus Macrobrachium; species Macrobrachium nipponense. The sequence continues at coordinate 48,725,919 of NC_061090.1, read as the reverse complement.
TATTTCAATTTGGGTTCAACATAGACTTGACGGATTCCTACTTCTCGTCTATTCCTAAGGCATGTGCTAGACTTAGACCTTCTGTAAGGCCTACGTCAGTTTCATGGTTCTTAAACGATGTTCTAAAACTGGCTTCAGAAACCGATAATGACACATGCTCGTTTATAATGCTCTTAAGGAAAACCCTGTTTTTTATTAGGCTTAGCTTCAGGAGCAGAATTTCAGAACTGTCGGCTTTATCCAGAGATCCGGATCATATTCAATTCCTTCCCACAGGGGAAGTACTACTTTCTCCGGAACGTAGCTTTTTAGCAAAGAACGAAGATCCTTTGATGAGGTGGGAACCTTGGAAGGTACTACCCCTTCCACAATGATGTATCTCTTTGCCCAGTTACAACCTTACGAGCCTTTCTGTCCAGGACCTCCTCATCCTCATCGGGTCCCCTCTTTAAGAGGGAAAAAGGTGGAACTTTATCCATTAAAGGCATCAGGCAACAAATCCTGTACTTTATTAAGCAAGCCAATCCTGACTCCTTCCCGAAAGCACATGATGTCAGGGCAGTAGCCACCATCATTAATTATTTCCAACACATGAACTTCGATGAGTGAAAAAGTATACCGGATGGAAATCGCCGACAGTGTTCAAACGCCATTACCTTAAGTCCTTGGAAGCTCTGAAATTTTCAGCAGTAGCAGCGGGAAAACATAGTTTTCCCCTGATTCTAGTTAATTTGTAGTAGAAGATTCAGTCCTCCTTTCTACCTGCTTCACCCAACAGTTCGTCTATTCCTACCGTGTTCATTTACATTCACCTGGGTGTCTTAGCTGCTTTTATGATGATGTAGTGTGTGCCCCTTATTTTTTGCTAGGGACACTCACAGATGATTATGGAGATTTTTGATCTCATGGATGTTACCCCCTTATTTTTATGCTAGGGGATACATCTCATTTATAATGGTTACGGGTTTTGTATATTAAGTCATATGCATTCCTTATATATTATCCTTGTTGTTTAATTTGTTCACTTGATTATTTTAATTGCTATTATATTTTGATACATATGCCTTTACACAGATACCATTTTGTTACATGTAAGCCAATTTACCTCTGTACATATGTAAATTACCTTATGATAAGAAACATGTTTAGAATTAAGGGTAATTTAAGCATATTTCTATTTTGTATCACTGTGTATTTGTATCTTTTTAGCAATTATATTCCTTTTTATATTTACTTTATTTTTTATTTGAGACCTATTCTGATTTATTTTATTACTTTTGTTTACAATCTTGTGCTATTTCTCTGGTACGATTTCGCGCAGCGACACGAGCTGAGCCCAGAAAAGGGATTTTGACGTAAGGAAAAATCTATTTCTGGGCGATTGGCTCGTGTCGCCAGCGAAATACCCACCCTATACCCATCCCTTCGCCCAAGATTGTCTGCTAACTTCAGGATGGCCACCAGAGGCGCAGCAGTCGGCAGCATGGGATGGAGTAGTAGTAGTACGAGCTGCTCACTCTGTGGGTCGGCTCTCCTCATGGAGGGTTTTTGTTGTGGGAGATTTCTATTGGTATTTTGGCTCGTGGTAGTGGTCTCACTCGCCTAGTGTTCATCACCGACACCCTCTTGGAGGGTGAGCGAGTCAGTTATACTGACCTTTTTCTTATTTTATTTATTCTCTGGTATGTGTTTAGTACATTTACCCTAGAAATAATAGATTAAAGGATATTTCGCTGGCGACACGAGCCAATCGCCCAGAAATAGATTTTTCCTTACGTCAAAATCCCTTTTTTCCTAACTATACAAACCTGAGGTCCTTTACATATAGTCCCACCTCATGCCACCCCTCACTCTGCAACTTTTTGCATGGGCCTAAGCAAAAGTGATTCTTCACCTCTCGGGTGCGCGGGCGCGCGCACGATCGGACAAGCAGTTTTTAACTACCGTTCTCCCCTTGTTTCTCGAAGCTTACGACCGTCCCAGCTGCCGCTAGTTACCTTTCCTATTGTTAAAGGACCTCAGGTTTGTATAGTTAGGAAAAATGCAATTTTCGACAAATTGTCATATTTGTAAAAAGATTGTCAAGGGAGCACTGACTGACAGGGCCCCTAAAAATATGGATATTTACAGACCATCACAATGGGTACAAGTGGCTCAGCCAAATTTGAATGATGACGACACTTTTGAAAGAACACCAAAACCTCCAATGTGGTTGGTAGTAACTGCTAGGGAGGAAAATTATAATTACTACAAATTGGCAGATACATCCAAAAAGGTTGGCTGTATTGACATGGGGAACATCTCAAGGTTTGGCAAAGGCAGTGTCCTAATTCATGCTAAATCAAAGACACAGTCATACATGCTGACAATGAAGAAATTTGAGAAAGATGATATGATAAAAGAAATTAGACCACACATGAATTTTAGTTATGGTAAAGGAGTGGTATTTGATAGAGACCTTTGTGAACTGACAGAAAGAGAAATATTAGAAATCAGTCCAACTTCTGTATGGAAGATAAAAAAGGTTCCAAAGGCAAATATGGTTATTTTAACATTTGAGGACTCTGATGTACATCTTACATCAATTTTTGGAAACGAAAGGGTCAAAGTCAAACCATTTTATCCAAACCTCTGCAGTGCTACAACTGTTTCAATATGGCCATCCATCCAGATTCTGTAAAAACGATAAAGTTTGTAATAATTGCTCGGCTCCTGAACATGGTCCTTGTTCGAAACATCCAAAATGTATTAACTGTGAAGAGAATCATACCCATTCAATAAAAAGTGCAGCCAATATAAAACATGAAGAGGCAGCTATATGTAAAGCTATGCTGAACATATAAGTATTAGTTACGCCAGGAAGTTAATTGGTCAGACAACAAAGACCTATGGCTATGGCTCTAAATTCTGTAGCCCCCATGAAAACTAAAGCACCTCTACCTGCAGTAAAACCTAGAACTATTGAAACCCAGTCATCTGATCTAGGTGACAGGCCGGCTAGGGTTGAAGCACCCCTATCCAAGAAAGATGTGCCTGCTGTTATAGACTCCTCTCCAGATGATGAAATCCTCCCTGTGTCTATTCCATCTCTTCAGCAAGAAACCCATGATGTAATGGAACAAGAAAAAACTAGAAGGCCAAAGAGAGAGAGAACTCCTTCATCCTCTCCTCCACCTGCTCAAAGGGTGGAGATATCCAAACCCCATAAAAAATATAACAAAAATGAAGATGCTCCTGCCCCTGAAACAACCAAGGAATCAAGTTCCTTGGATAAAAAGAAAATAGTAGTGGAAGTCCACTCTCCTCCATATCAAAAAACTAATAAAAAACATAATCATAAGCCACATATCTCAAGACAATCTAAAGAAACTCTTATAAAGTCCCATAAGGAAAATAAACAAAAAAACTAGTATAGATCAATATAGAATTTCCCTTGGTAGATCCTAGCACTAAAATTCAATCTGGACATTTTACAATGGAACTGTAAAGGACTAAGGGACTCGTTCAGAAATATTAAGGTATTACTGAGTGCATAACCCAGGGTTGTATGTCTTCAAGAAACTAAATTGGGGGATTCAGTATACAATCCAGGTGTAAACTATGAAATCTACAAAATGAACCCCACTGATGGGGATCGCGCCCATGGAGGTGTTGCAATAATTATTACTAAAGCATTGCAACATTTTATGGTTCCCCGCTGAACACCCAGCTTCAAGCAATTGCTATCCGGGCTACTTTGACCATGAAATCACAATCTGCTCTCTTTACCTTCCCCCAAGATGTAGGTTCACTCTTGGGGACATTCAAGGATTAATCAATCAACTACCTCCTCCTTTTTTACTACTTGGTGATTTTAATTCTCATAATCCACTTTGGGGTGGAGATTTTTTAGACACAGAGGGTAGGATCATTGATGACATTGTTAATAATAATGATCTTACACTTTTTAATGATGGTACTATGAAACTACCATAATCTCTACACAGGTGGTTCATCTGCTATAGACTTAAGTATTTGCTCTTCTTCTCTCTATCTTGATTTTAATTGGTCTGTAGATGAGTTTCTACATGACAGTGATCACTTTTCCCATTCATCTTAAGTTTTGTGAGAAATGCCCCCTCAATTTGTCCTATCAAATGGAAGGAAAAGGAAGCAGATTGGGTAAATTTCAAGAAGGCATTAACCTATCCAGGAATTTGAATCCTTCAAATGCCATATAAAGGCTTATGAGTACTTTGCCTCCGAAATATTGAATAAGTGCTGAAAATTCAATACCTAAAACCAAAGGAACCACACAGACCTGCTGTCCCTTGGTGGGATAAAACCTGTGGTAATTTGAGGAAAATTACCAGGAAATGTTACAGGCGTTATAAATCCAGTCAGTCTGCAACAGCAAAATCTATTTACCAACGAGCTATGGCAAAACAACAACGAAAATATTTTTAAAAAAAGTAAAAAGAGAATCCTGGCTTTTTTATATAAATGGCATAAATTCCAAGACCCCCAACCAGATTGATCTGGAAAATGATTAGAAAGCTAAGTGGCAAGTATGTTCCAACACCACACCCTGTTTGAAAATCAATGGAGACCTTGTCACCAAGCCTAATGAAGTTGCTGAAAAACTGGGTGAGCATTTCTCCGAAGTATCGAGTTCCAGGAACTATTCAACTCGGTTCCAGAATATTAGGAATTCAGCCATTTCCTTAATTTAAATTCTGGAAATGGTGAATCTTATAATTCCCAAGTTAACTTTGAGGGAATTAAGGGATGGCCTGTCATCATCTGTATCAGCATCCCCTGGGAATGATAACATTCTTTACAGCATGCTGAAAAATCTCCCAGATCGGCTAAATCTTATCTTCTTAAAATTTTTAACAAAATATGGGAAACTGGTATTCTCCCCCTTCTTGGAAGATTGCAATCATTGTTCCCATAAAGAAACCATTGAAAGATCCTCATCTTCCTACAAGCTATCGGCCAATATCTCTTACAAGTTGTGTATGCAAATTGTTTGAGAAAATGGTGAATTCTAGATTGATGTGGCACCTAGAAAAAAATGGTTTGGTTTATCATCTGTCCAATTTGGATTCAGGAGAAAATCGTTCCACTGTGGACCCACTAATAAGATTATCAACCCAAATTCAGCAAGGTTTCTCAAAACGCTGTCCAGACTATAGGAGTCTTCTTCGACCTTGAAAAAGCTTATGACACTACTTGGCGTTTTGGTATAATTAAGCAGCTTCATGACATGGGAATACGAGGTAATATGTTAAATTCATCAGGTCATTTCTAAGTGATAGACTCATTAAAGTAAGAATTGGAAACACCTTGTCTAATGCTTTTGAGCCTAGAGGAGGGTGTCACACAAGGCAGTGTGTTTGAGTGTCACTTTATTTGCTGTGGCTATAAATAGCATTGTTGAATGTGGTCTCTCCTCCAGTAAAGACCTCTGTTGTAGATGACCTTGCTATTTATGTCACTAGTTATGATGCTGTTGCAGCTTGTAATTTTCTGCAAAAAGTCAGTTAATGCAATCAGCAATTGGGCTGATGACAATGGCTTTCGATTCTCCCCTATAAAACTGTGGCAGTTTCGTTTTTACTAGGTGTACCGAAAGGAAACCATCCAAATATTAGGCTGAAAGACACACTAATACCATATGAGGAGGAGGTGAAGTTTTTAGGAATGATTTTGATAAGAAACTAACATGGGGTAGTCATATTGACTCTTTGAAAATTAAGGTGAAGAAGTCCCTTAACATTTTAAAAGTAGTTTCAGGTTTTAATTGGGTGCTGATAAGAGGTCACTTTTACGGTTATATGACTCTTTATGTAAATCAAAGCTTGAGTATGGTTGCCAAGTCTACTCTTCAGCAAGTGCAAGCAAGCTTAAGGAGTTGGATGTAGTTCATCATGCTGGTCTGAGAATATGTTCTGGAGCATTCAAAACATCTCCAGTTGAAAGCTTATATACCGGGACACAGAAGAGCTCCCTCTAGACTTTACGTCGAGAGGAACTGGGACTGCGTATATGTTCAAACTAAGAGGTTCCCAGAAAACCACGCAGCATCTATCCTTAACCAAAACGATTCACAGCAGTTTGTCAAATGCTAGAGCATCCAGCCTTTTCATGTGAGAATTAATGCTGCAGCTGACAGTGTGCCTATTAAAGACCAAAAAATTAAGGCACTACATTGCTCTAAGAGCTGCCTCCTGGTTGACCCCAGAACCATCGGTCTGTAAAAAAACTGTTGTTTAAAAAAATCTGTTAATGTCCAAGAAGTGAAGGCTTGTTTTCTTGATCATGACCGAAAGCATTCGGGTTTCTTTTGTTAACTTTTCACTGATGGATCAAAGACATCAAGTGTGTTGGTTGTGCTGTTGTTCATAGTAATAACTCGTATGTGGGCAGACTTTCAAATAATGCATCCATTTTTACAGCTGAATTGACTGCATTAGCCAAATCTCTGGAGATTGCTTCTACTCTACAGGGTAATAATTTTCACCATTTACTCAGATTCTTATAGTGCACTCATGGCCATTCAGCAGTATAACCCTAAACATCCAATTGTTCAACGTATTCAAGAATGGTTATATAGGCTTGCTTCCAAATTCAAATCTGTCCAGTTTTTGCTTGGGTTCCTTCCCATGTGGGTATTGCTGGTAATGAACTTGCTGACCATGAAGCAAGAGATGTCATTAATAAAGAAGGCATTCTCTTCACCATATTCCTTCCACTGACATGAAATGGACTATTCGTTCATATGTTAAAAATAAATGGCAAGCACGTGGTCATCTCCCTATCTGACCAACAATAAAAAGTACAAGAAGATCCGACAAAGTATTGAACATTGGCCCTCTGGTTTCCAACAAAATCGTAGGGTAGAAACTGTATTATGTCGTCTAAGAATTGGCCATACTCGATTTACCCACCGATTCCTGTTGGAGGGGGTACCTGCAACCAGTCTGTATGCAGTGTGACTCTCCTCTTACTGTGGAACACAATATCTGCCATTGCCATAAGTATTCTGCGGCACGACAGAGACATGGGTTAGTGGGCAGGGATATAGTAGAACTGCTTGGTCCGGTATGTGTATGGTACATGCATATATAAGTTTTTTACTCTTGTTTGCATTCACGAAATGCGAAGTTATAAATTTTATGACGGATATCCTTTTTTATCATAATTTTAAAATTGCCTGTATTTATTTAGTTTATAAAATCATCAACATAAATATTCATGTCAAACCAGTTTCATTATAGCGCTGAATAATCCGTATGGATTCCAGTGCTTGGCTTCAAGCCTAAATTTCATATTCCATTCCATTCCATTCCATGACAATATCATTTTTTAAATAACAAAGTAATTGTTCCGATACGTAATACAAACCCTCGGTCCTTTAACAATAGGAAGTAGCTAGCGGCAGCTGGAACGGTCGTAAGCTTCGAACAAGGGGAGAACGGTAGTTAACTGCTTGTCCGACAGTGCGCGCGCCTGAAAGGTAAGAATCACTTTTGCTTTCGGCCGTGGTGTGTCAAGACGTGCTCGTCATCGCTCTGCCCGCTACTCGTCATATGCTTTGTGTGAATTTATCCTTTGACTGGTTTGTTTTGGTTTGAAAGAAACTTGTAAGTACTCAGTTTTTTCTTTTGTTTATTTCATTGAAGTGAATAAACAATAATGGATAAAGAGATGGAGCTTTCGCCGCGCCCCCCGGTTGCCCGTAGAGTGTGTCCCGGGCTGGAGGGGCGTAAGTGCGGCGGATTTCGCTCCTTTATGGATGTGGATCCACATGAACTATGTACTTGGTGCCGAGGGCGAGAATGCTCTCGGGCCGAGCCATGCATTACGTGTAAATTGGTCCGAGGCGCAGTGGGTTCTGTACGAGGGTAGGAAGAGACGTAGGCCTGCAAAGGAGTCGTCGGAAAGCTCTCCAGCGACTCCTTTGGTGACGGATACCTTGTCTTCCTTTCTACCCCTGGGTCAGCCCCCACGTTTCGCGCCTTCCCCTGCGGGGCGGGTAGCGGAGTCCTGCTCCTCACTCGATCTGTCAAGTGTGGAGGAGTGCGCTCGCTACCCGGATGTGCAGTTGTACTCGGGGTCTTACGTCCGCTCTGGGTGGGGTTCGTCATCCCCCCAAGTGAGAGGGAACCCCTCTAACCGACCCGACTGTTGCTTCCGCAGGTGTGCCTTCCGTGAGAGACGACTTTGGGCAGGTGTGGGAGTCGCTGGTACTGCAGAGAGTGCCTAGTATCCAGGGGTTGATCCAGCGGTTGGCAGGGTCGGCAGTGGTCACTCATGGAATGGTGACCACCACTACTACTACGCTGACTACTCCAGGGTACGCCGCCCCTCCGCACCTTGTGTACACCCCACATGTGACTTCGGTGACTCCGACAGCCGCAGTACAGATGCCGCTCGCTGCCGTACCGAGGAGGGGCGTGCCACCTCCACCTGGCTTCTTTGTGCTGCCGACCCCGGACTTCCGCTGCCCTAAAAGCTCCCCCCTGGACCTGCCTCCTGTACCTAGAATGTTGGTGACCGAGAACAAGACGCTTGGGTCGCCCGAGTTCGCGGCCGTACCTGCCGCTACTGCTGTTGCTGGCCCAGCCGCTCATGCCTGCTCCTGCTGTCCCAGCCACTCTTGACGCTCCTGTTGTTCCTGCTGTTCCCGCTCCTGCTCTCGTCGTTCCTGGTCACGGTGGTGCTGCTCCAGGCTCAGGTCCTTCCGGACAGGTGAAGTCGGGGCCCTGTTGCTTCGGCAACTGCCCCGGCTCCATCCTGGATGGAAGACCTGACGTCTGTCCTGCGCAAGCTGACGAAGAAGAGGAAGAAGAAGAGGAAGGTGTCGTCGTCGTCTTCTTCGTCGTCTGCTGCCTCCTCTCCCCCTTCGACTTCTAAGGCTTCCAAGCCGAAGAAGAAGAAGGCTGCCTCCTCCCCCCCTAAGAAGGCTCCTTCGGGACCTTCTAAGGGCCCGTCTCACTCCGGTGAGTCGGGGGGTTCTTCTGCTGGTCCTCCTGTTCCTTCGGGAACAGGGCCCGTCTCTCCTTCCGCAAAGAAGAAGAAGACGGGGACCAGAGGGGTACCGGCTTCGGCCAGTACTTCCTCGCCTGGTGTTAGCAGCGCTAAGCCAGGTTCCGGCTCGGCTTCTCGTTCGTGGGAAGTTCCGAGTGTACGGTTCCTCCCGGGGCGGTGATCGTGCAGCCAAAGTTTTGACGCCTGAGTTCGCTCGCCGTCAAGACCGAGGCACGGAGCAGAAGACTGGTGAGAGCCGCTCAGGTGACTCTCGCCAGGCCAGCGGCCGCTCCCTCTCGCAGCGGACCAGCTTGGTAACTCTGGGCCTGAATATGAACGGGTCCCCTCCGACCGGCCACAGGGTTAGGGCTTGGGAAGAGGGGCGTCCCCCCGCCGAGGCTGGTACCAACACTGTTCGACACGCCGTGGGAGGACCGCTCCCCACGGCCGTCCTCATCCTCACCGCGACAGCGAGCTCTGCAGGTCGCCTGACTGCCGCTCCCATCGGGACCGGGCGGATAGGGCGACCAGCAGCAGCTCGTCTGACGCACGGGACCAGGGTCGACGTGCTCAGTCGAGCCGCTTGCCACAGGTGAGCGGCGCGGCCAGGCCTGCAGTCCGATCCCCACCGCGGGTTGGTGATCGGCTGCAGCCCTCCAAGCACGCTGGTCCTGCCAGCGAGCGAGGAGGGAGCGTCAGGTCTGCCTCTCCTATACCTTCAACTTCCTCGGGATACGCCAGGAAGAGCGAGGTATCCAGGAGTGATCGTGAGGGGTGCGCCCCTCGCGATCCAGAATCCCCGCCTGCGAACCCGCCGTAACCGCAGCCAGGCCAGTTATGCGCAAGTGGCAGGAGGCGACCGTGAGGGGTCTGTCGCTGTTCCTCCTTCTGAAGGAGGATGGTCTCGGGAGCTGCTCTTGTTGGAGGGACTGGACGGTCCTACTCCTCAAGACGCTGTTACTCCTGAGATCCAGAGGAACTTTGCCGAGGTCATTGCGCTGATTCGTCAGCACAACGGCCTAGGGGAAGGATCGCCGCTCCCACCATCCGAGCCCACGTCCCAGCTCGAGTCGTTTTGGGGCCCGAAGAGGGAACCCAAGATGACGGTGGGTCTGCCGCTATCAGAGCTGGCTGACTCGATCCTTGACCAAGTGGAGAGTCTCATTTCTGGACGAAAGGATTCGCTGAAGTTAGGACGGTCTTCGAAGTTACTTCCTCCTCCTCTACAGCGTCAGAGGCGTTTTTATGTGCCATCTGAAGATCCGATACCGCCCAAACAGGTTAACCCGGAGCTAGCAAGGCTAACTCCAGGTGTGTCCCTGCAGCAGCTCCTGTCGGAGAACCTCTGGTTCTCGCAGCAGGAGGCACTCGCCCTGGAATCTACCGCTATGGCAGCATTCCAGGCAGTCTCTTGGTTGGATCTGTGGTCCCTCACAGTATCCAAAGTCGCGGCCGACTCCGGGAGTTCTGCTCTTGAAGACGACCCGGCGTTCAGGAGACTGTGCCAGTCTGGAGGTAGAGCCATCTCTTACCTCGCCCATCAGACTGCTAACCTGTGGGCCAACTTGGTGCTTCGTCGTAGGGACGCAGTCCTTACACGAGTAACCAAGGGGGCTGGGCGTGAGGCGGCACTCAGTCTTCGCAACGGACCTATTAGGAGTTCCTCCTCTCTCTTTCCTGGAGAGATGGTGGACGCTGCGGTGGAGAGGCGGTGCACTGATGACAGTGACCGCCTGGTTCACCAGGCAGTCTCGAAGGCTTCTGGGCAGCCTCGAGCCACTGCGGCTAAGCCTAAGAGTTTAGCTAGCGATTCTTCGGCTGCTAAGACGGTTGCCCCCGTCTAAGCCCCGAGGAAAGACTCCTGCTGCTTCTACTTCTACTAAGGGAGGCCGACATCAGCCCTCCTCCCAGCCCTCCTTTCCCCGAGGAGGTGCTGGGAAGAAGTCGAAGCGAGGTGGGAAACGCTAGGGACGGCGTTCCCCCTCACATGCTGCCGGAAGTGGGGGGGTGCCTGGCGAGCCATTGGGCAACTTGGCAGTGCTACGGCGCCGAGACCTGAATAGTAGACGTCCTTCGGGAGGGATATGTACTACCCTTCGAATCTCGGCCACCCCTCATCTCCAACCCGGTCCATCTACAAACCTATGTCCAGGGTTCATCAAAGGACAACGCTCTTTGACAGGAGATCAAGACCATGCTGACCAAACGAGCTGTGGAAATCGTAGAGGATCAGTCACCGGGCTTTTACAGCCGCCTTTTCCTGGTGGAGAAGGCCTCGGGGGGCTGGTGACCGATGATAGATCTCTCTCCCCTGAACCGATTTGTTCGCCAGACTCGGTTCACGATAGAGACGGCACGGTCCGTGCTCGACTCCATCAGGGAGAACGATTTCATGCTTTCAGTGGATCTGAAGGATGCGTATTTTCAAATACCCATCCATCAGTCTTCCAGAAAGTACCTCCGCTTCATCTTCGACGGGACGGTATACCAATTCAGGGCAGGTGTTCACGCGAGTGTTCACTATGGTGTCTGCTTGGGCCCATTCGCAAGGGATACGTCTCCTGAGGTATCTCAACGATTGGCTGGTCCTGGCGAGCTCCCGCTTGCAGTTGCTGCAGGACAGGGATCGACTTCTCAAGTTTTGTCACGATCTGGGGATCGTAATAACTACGAGAAGTCCGATCTCGAAACCCAAGCAGAAGATGAATACCTGGGTATGCTGATCGACACGGTAGCAGGGCAAGTCTTCCCCGCAGACTTGCGGATCAGCAAATTCAGGGAGGCAGCCGTCCAGTTCCTGTCTCGGCAGGAACAGGTAGCTCAGCAATGGCAAGTCATGATCTGCCACCTGTCTCACTCGAGAAGTTAGTTCCTCACGGACATCTTCACCTGCGGTCTCTCCAGTGGAGACTAAAGGAGAGTTGGTCACAGGCAAGGGATCCACCTTACTTCCCCGTGTCCCTCACGGAGAAGGTGAGGCAGGACCTAGCCTGGTGGCTCGACGACAGGACCTCTTAAGAGGAGTGCCTCTCCGCACTCTCTCTCCTCTCTCTCCTCTCTCTATCTCCTCCTCTCGTCTCTCTCTCCGAAGATGTTACTGTTTTCAGACGCATCAACCGAGGGATGGGGCGCACACCTGGAGGAGTTGCTGACTGCAGGTGTGTGGGACCGTCATGACAAGCACCTTCACATCAATGTCCTGGAACTCAAGGCGGCGTTCTACGCTCTCCAAGAATTTCAGGACCGCTTGGTGGGACACTCAGTGGTGTTGATGTGCGACAACACCACAGTAGTGGCATACGTCAACAAGCAGGGGGGCCTAGTGTCTCTCCTGCTACACCAGTTGACCGTGCAGGTGCACGAGTGGGCCACGCCTCACTCAATAGAGCTGTCAGCACGCTACATTCCAGGCAAGAGGAATGTAGTAGCAGACAAGCTCAGCTGTCGGAATCAGGTGATAGGAACCGAATGGTCTCTACACCCAGATGTGGCAGAAAGGCTCTTCAACCTGTGGGGGCATCCAGTCGTGGATCTGTTCGCCACCCGGCACAACAGAAAACTCCAGGTTTTATACATTCAACTTACCTGTCAGATATATACTTAGCTATTAGACTCCGTTGTCGTCCGACAGAAATTCGAATTTGTTCCGACACGGCATACAAACCTTCGGTCCTTTTACAATTGGAAGGTTACTAGCGGCAGCTGGATAGGTCGTAAGCTTTCGAACAAGGGGTTCGGTAGTTAACTGCTTGTCCGACAGACGCGCACGCGCGACTGGGAGGTAAACAATCACTTATGCTTTTGGCCTCACAGCAAGTGGACGTGTGTTCTGCGCTCTCTGCCTGCTTCTTCGTCATTTGCTTTCCTTGTTTGTATGGTTATGTTTCTATCTTTCTGTGAAGATTATTGTAAGTACAATCATTTCTCTTGTAATTATTCATTTATTCAAGTGAATTATTTGATCGATCATGGATTCTCCGCGCCCTGCTACCATCCGGCGATTGTGCCCGGGAACTGAGGGGCGTAAATGCGGTAAATTCCGCTCCTTCCCTGAAATCGATCCCCATGTGTTATGTGCTCGGTGTCGGGGGCGTAAGTGTACCCGCGCCGAGCCTTGTGATGTATGTGTATCTTGGTCGGAGGCGCAGTGGGGCTTGTACGAGGGCAGGAAGAAGCGAAGGCCGGCAAAGGAGTCGTCGGTGAGCTCTCCCGCGACTCCTTTGGTTACGGACACTTCATCTTCTTTCCTACCCCCGGCTCAGTTCCCACGGTTGGCGCCTTCCCCTGCGGGGGGGGTTTCCAGGTCCTTCTCCTCACCCGATCTGTCGAGTGTGGAGGAGGGCGCTAGGTACCCTGACGTAGTGCTGTATTCTGGGTCCTCTATCCGTTCGTCTACACCGTGCGGACGGGTAGAGGCTCCTGCTAACCACCCGACCTTTGCTTCCTCAGGTGCTGCTGCTGCGAGGGACGACCTTGGACAGGTGTGGGCATCGTTGGGCTTGCAGGACGTGCCGAGTGTCCAGGGGCTGCTCTACCATCTAGCTGGCTCTGTTGCGGTCACGCATGCCACAGTGACCACCACTACCACGACCTTGTCAACCCCTGGCTATGTTCTTCTCCTCCTCATCTGGTGTAATTCCCCCGCATGCGTGTCTGTAACACCAACTTCATCGGTGCAGGGGCAGATCGCCGTGCCACGGGGGAGTGTGATGCCACCGCCACCCGGGTTTGCCGTGCTGCCTAGACCAGACTTCGTGTGTCCGAAGAGCTCGCCCCTGGACCTCCCTCCGATGCCAAGGATGTCGGTGTCGCTGGTCTGTCCTCCTGGCTTGTCTGTACCTCCTGCCGTACCTGCCTAGCCGCTCACGAGTGATGAGATGTTGCCGACCACTGCTGCCGTTCCTGTACCTGCCGTTCCTGCCGTCTCTGTTCCTGCTGTTCCTGTGATGCCTGCACCTGCTGATGTCGTTCCTGTTCGTGGCGCCGCTGCTCCCGATGTCGGTCTGTCTGGACAGGTGCGTCCGGGCCCTGTTGCTTCGGCAACAGCAGCCCCTGCTCTGCCCTGGATGGCTGACTTGACATCGGTCCTTAGGAAGCTGACAAAGAAGAAGAGGAAGAGGAGGAAGGTGTCGTCGTCGTCTTCGTTGTCTTCTTCGTCGTCGTCGTCGTCTGCCGCCTCTCCTCCTTCATCTTCTAAGGCTTCACAGCCTAAGAAGAAGAAGGTTGCCTCCTCCCCCCCTAAGAAGTCTGCTTCAGGAGCTTCTAAGGGCCCGTCTCGCTCCAGTGAGACGGGGGGTTCTTCCGCCGGTCCTCCTGCTCCTTCGGGAGCAGGGCCCGTCTCTTCTTCCGCAAGGAAGAAGACTACGGGGACCAGAGGGGTGTCGGCTAACACCGTCACTTCCTCGCCTGGTGTCAGAGGCTCTGCCAATGCATCGGGTTCCGTCTCGGCCTCTTGTTCGCGAGAGGTACCGAGTGTACGGTCGCCTACCAGCGATCGTGCAGCCAGGAACCAGACCTCTGAGCTCGCTCAGCGTCAGTTTCACGGCACGGAGCGGAAGACGGTGACAGCCGCTCACGCGACTCTCACCAGACCAGCTCTTGCTCTCGCGGCGACCAGCTGGCTACCCGGGCTGACGTGACGGTCCACAACCGGCCACGGGCTGAGACTGGGAAGAGGTCCCCCCGTTCGCCGGTGTGACGTGCCGTGAGGACAAGCACCGGTCTCACCGTGACAGTGGAGCCTGCAGGTTGCCACCGTCTCTCTCACAGAGAGCGATCGGGTACGGCAACCAGCACCAGCTTTTCTGACACTCGAGATCGGGGCCGCTGTGCTCAGTCCAGCCGTTCTCCACAGCGAGACGGTTCGACCAGGCCTGCAGCTCGATCGCCACCGCGGGTTGACGATCACCTGCAGCCCTCCAAGCCTGCTGGTTCTGCCAGCGAGCGAGGGGGGAGCGTCAGGTCTGCCTCTCCCATACCTTCAACCTCCTTGGGCTGCACCGGGAGGAGCAAGTATTGAGGAGTGATCGTGAGTAAGAACTTCTCCGTGGCGCAGGTCCTGAAGGGCAGGTGTCTGGGCTAACCAGGACTACCTTCACCTCCTTCTACCTTCGGGATATTGCCCACAGGTCCTTGGATACCTTTTCCTTGGGACCCGTGGCTGGCTGCTCAACAAGTTGTGTAGCTAACCCAGACCCTCGCAGGCTGAACAGCATCGAGTCCTGTGTGACTGTGCGTATGGATGTGAGAATGGAGTGAGTGACTGGCTTCTCTTCCCTCATCTTTTCCTCCTCCTCTACCTGTGGGCAGAGGGTCACGGTCGTCACTACGCTGGATGAGGACGAGATGCAGGTGAGCTATATGACAGAGCCCCATCCTATCCCTTTCACTAGGGATAGGGATCAGAATATCCACCACTTCCTCCTACAAGGGGGGGGAAGTGGATGCCAACAAGAGACAAACCCATGACTTTATATTTGCTCCTGTACAGGAACAAGTTCTTACATTGCTGGTACGAAGAGACACGCTTGCCTCTCTCTTAGTACTTGGTCCAGAGGTCTGACCATTGATCCTGTGGTGCACACCCCGATCAATCGGACAGAGGCTTGGATCCCTCCCTCGCTCTTACGACCAGGGAGGCATTCCAAGGTTGGGCGAACACCAGTCTGTTCACAAAAGACTCAGATTCCTCCCACCAAGAAGTGTCTTCCTATTGTAAAAGGACCGAAGGTTTGTATGCCGTGTTGGAACAAATGACAATTTGTCCAAAATTGCATTTTTCCTAACTATACAAACCTGAGGTCCTTTTACACATAGTCCCACCTCATGCCACCCCTCACTCTGCAGTTTTTTGCTTGGGCCAAAAGCAAAAGTGATTGTTTACCTCCCAGTTGCGCGTGCACGCCTGTCGGACAAGCAGTTAACTACCAAACCCCTTGTTCGAAAGCTTACGACCTATCCAGCTGCCGCTAGTAGCCTTCCTATTGTAAAAGGACCTCAGGTTTGTATAGTTAGGAAAAATGCAATTTTGGACAAATTGTCATTTCATACATTCAACTTACCTGTCAGATATATACATAGCTATCGACTCCGTCATCCCCGACAGAAATTCAAATTTCACGGCACTCGCTACAGGTAGGTCAGGTGATCTACCGCCCTGCTCTGGGTGGCAGGACTAGGAACCATTCCCGTTTGCTAATCAGATTCTCTCTGTCACCGGTGGTGTCAACATTGTTGTTACTACCTCCTGACTGGAATTCTTTTTTCAACGCTTTTTGATCATCTTTCGACTGAATTTTGGTGACGTACTTGGATCGTTGTTTGGCATTCGCTATCGTGGACTGTTTTTTGGACTTGGCTTTGGATTTTCTTGAATATGTCTGACTCTAGTGTTAGTTTCAGAGTGTGTGAATAAGGGCTGTAAGGTGAGGATTCCGAAAGCTTCGGTAGATCCTCACACTGCATGCAGTGGATGTAGAATGGTTGAGTGTTCGATTGAGAACACATGTAACGAGTGCGAGAGACTGAGTGCGCAAGAATGGAAGAATCTAACTTCTTACTTGAAGAAGTTAGAGAAAGATAGAGAGAGGAAGGCGGTTTACAAAAGCCGCAGGAAATCTAGATCTCGTGAACTTCTATCTAGTTCTGTAGCTTCTTCTTCTGATAATTATTCCCATTCTGTTTCAGCCCGTTCATAGGTTGCTAACCCCTCTGATTCTGCTTCGGAAATTGCGGAACTCAGAGCTTCCCTTCAGAAAATGCAGGAAAAAATGGCAGCATTGGAAGGTAAGAAAAGTGATTGTGGTTTTTCAAGTGATTTTAGTGTCCCCAGTGTGGTGGAGGGGGCGTCTGGTCGTCTCTGCGACGCTCCCAGGTCTAGATCGCTTCCAAGCTCCCTGGCCCAGAGGAGAAGGAAAGTCGAAAGCCTTACGGAGGTTGTGGAGAATCCCCAACGATCAGGCGTCCCTTCGGCAGAATCTGTTACATCTCAGACTGCCAGGGACCGCTATAGGAAAAGCATCCTACGAGAGTGCTTTTCGTTTTCTAGTTCACCTTCTCCGAGAAGAGGATGGAAGGAGTCGAAGCTTTCCCGTCCGCTGAAGAGGAATGGAAATTGGAAAGAACCTGAACTCAATTCTAGCCCCACGAGCACTTTTCTGAAGAAGATGCGCCTTCGGTAATAAAGAAGGCTAGGAAGGAGTTAGATCCTTGGACTGTAAGAGATCCTCGAGCGCCTTCCAGATCTCCCTCTCCTGATTCGAACGAGTCCTCGACCAGGAAAATTTTGCTAAATATGCAGGAGCAATTAGCGTCTTTGGTAGGAAATCTAGATCTCGTGAACTTCTATCTAGTTCTGTAAGCTTCTTCTTCTGATAATTATTCCCATTCTGTTTAAAAAAAAAAAAAAAAAAAAAAAAAAAGAAACAAGCCCGTTCATAGGTTGCTAACCCCTCTGATTCTGCTTCGGAAATTGCGGAACTCAGAGCTTCCCTTCAGAAAATGCAGGAAAAATGGCAGCATTGGAAGGTAAGAAAAGTGATTGTGGTTTTCAAGTGATTTTAGTGTCCCCAGTGTGGTGGAGGGGCGTCTGGTCGTCTCTGCGACGCTCCCCAGGTCTAGATCGCTTCCAAGCTCCCTGGCCCAGAGGAGAAGGAAAGCGAAAGCCTTACGGAGGTTGTGGAGAATCCCCAACGATCAGGCGTCCCCTTCGGCAGAATCTGTTACATCTCAGACTGCCAGGGACCGCTATAGGAAAAGCATCCTACGAGAGTGCTTTTCGTTTTCCTAGTTCGCCTTCTCCGAGAAGAGGATGGAAGGAGTCGAAGCTTTCCCGTCCGCTGAAGAGGAATTGGAAAGAACCTGAACTCAATTCTAGCCCCGAGCACTTTTCTGAAGAAGATGCGCCTTCGGTAATAAGAAGGCTAGGAAGGAGTTAGATCCTTGGACTGTAAGAGATCCTCGAGCGCCTTCCAGATCTCCCTCTCCTGATTCGAACGAGTCCTCGACCAGATGAAAATTTTGCTGAAATATGCAGGAGCAATTAGCGTCTTTGGTAGTAGTACTTTCCAAGGAGCCTACTCGTAAGAAGGATGATAGGCTTCCGATTAAAAGATCCAAATACCGATCTCCTGTCAGGCGCAACGAGCCCTCCAGGGGAGTTGTCGCACAGGCGGCCATCTCTGGGGGGAGCGGAGCGTTAGACATGCAAGAAGTGTAAAAGGAAGTAACTCCTGCCAAGTGCCTGGCGCCAGCTAGGCGCAAAGAGCCTCAGTTTCCTGTAGATCGTTCAAGACCTAGAACTCCAACCAAGCGCCGAGATCCAGCTGGAGAAGAGGAAGCTCCTGATAGGAGCGAAGCGCCTGCTAAGCGCAATGCGCCTGCCAAGCGAAATGCGCCTACCATGATCGATACTCCTGCCAAGCTCCAGGAGTATTCGGAACTAGATGTGCCTTCCAAGGGCCAGGAGTATTCGGAACGCGATACGCCGGCCAGGCGCCAGGAGTATTCTGATTCGATACTCCTCCCAGGCGCCAGGAGTATTCTGAGCTTAATACTCCTCCCAGGCGCCAGGAGTATTCGGAGCGCGATGCGCCTACCAGACGCAGTATTCGAAGCACGTTGCGCCTGCCAGGCGCCAGGAGTATTCCGTATCCTCCCGAACACGATACTCCTCCCAGGCGCCAGGAGTATTCTGAGCGAGATACTCCTGCTAAGCGCCAGGCGCATTCTCTACATGAAGAGCCTGACAACCGCCAGGAGTCCTCCAGGCGTCAAACTAAAATTATCCATGACTCTCCTAAGGATAGGCGTAGAGAGAGAGTAACTCTTAGTCCCTCTCCTATTAGAAGTGCTTGTTCTTCGGAAAGGAAGAGATCAAGGGAGGAGACAGACGAATGAAGGGAGCCTTCTCCTTCCGAGCCTATTAACTTAGAAGACGTCTCGGAGGACGAGATTACTAACAAAGAAGGACTTTCAAATTATAAAGTTCTTTCTTCTCTCCTTTTAGAAGAGTCTGGAGATTCGTTGACTCCAGCTGCTCCTCCTTCTCCACGCTCGCTCTTTTCCAGTTCGAAAGCACACAAGTTCTTCCTCCTTCCTGAAAATGAAGCCGGCCATATCCATGAAGAGGGCCCTACAATCTCTTGACTCCTGGATCAAGACAAAAAAGGAGTTAGGAAGGACAGTCTTTTTTTTGTATGCCTCCTGCTAAACTAACGGGTAGAAGAGGCATATGGTATGAAACGGGGGAGAATATGGGATTGTCTCTGCCCGTTTCAGGCAAGTCAGACTTCTCGAGTCTCGTAGACTCTCGAGGAGACACGCCTAAATTCGGCCAGAGCAACATGGGGTCTTTCAGAGATGGACCACCTCCTCAAGGGACTTTTCCACACTTAAGAAGTATTTAACTTCCTGGATTGGTCCCTTGGGGTTCTGGCTAAGAAGTCCCAGGAAAAGGAACAACTAAACCCAGAAGCCATACATAGTATCTCACATGTATTGATAAGGCTGTTCAAGATGGATCGGCGGAAGTCTGCTCCCATCCCTCTTTTGGTGCGGGAATACTAAAGAAGAGGGCGGTTCACAGTGCTTTTCTCACTAAGGCCGTCTCTCCTTCGCAGAGGTCCGCTTTGTTGTTGTTCCGACACGGCATACAAACCTTCGGTCCTTTTACAATTGGAAGGTTACTAGCGGCAGCTGGATAGGAGTCGTAAGCTTTCGAACAAGGGGTTCGGTAGTTAGCTGCTTGTCCGACAGGCGCGCGCGCGACTGGGAGGTAAACAATCACTTTTTTGCTTTCGGCCTCACAGCGAGTGGACGTGTGTGTTCTACGCTCTCTGCCCGCTTCTTCGTCGTTTGCTTTCTATCTTTCTGTGAAGATTATTGTAAGTACAATCATTTCTCTTGTAATTATTCATTTATTCAAGTGAATTATTTGATCGATCATGGATTCTCCGCGCCCTGCTACCATCCGGCGATTGTGCCCGGGAACTGAGGGGCGTAAATGCGGTAAATTCCGCTCCTTCCCTGAAATCGATCCTCATGTGCTATGTGCTCGGTGTCGGGGGCGTGAGTGTACCCGCGCCGAGCCTTGTGATGTATATGTGTCTTGGTCGGAGGCGCAGTGGGGCAGTACGAGGGTAGGAAGAAGCGAAGGGCCGACAAAGGAGTCATCGGAGAGCTCTCCCGCGACTCCTTTGGTTACGGACACTTCATCTTCTTTCCTACCCCCGGCTCAGCTCCCACGGTTGGCGCCTTCCCCTGCGGGGGGGGGGGGGGTGGGGTTTCCAGGTCCTTCTCACCCGATCTGTCGAGTGTGGAGGAGGGCGCTAGGTACCCTGACGAAGAGTTTGTATTCTGGGTCCTCTATCCAATCGTCTACACCGCGCGGACGGTAGAGGCTCCTGCTAACCACCCGCCGACCTTTGCTTCTCAGGTGCTGTTGCTGCGAGGGACGACCTTGGACAGGTGTGGGCATCGTTGGGCTTGCAGGGCGTGCCGAGTGTCCAGGGGGGCTGCTCTACCATCTAGCTGGCTCGGTTGCGGTCTAACGCATGCCACGGTGACCACCACTACCACGACCTTGTCGACCCCTGGCTATGCTTCACCTCCTCATCTGGTGTATTCCCCGCATGCGGTGTCTGTAACACCAACTTCATCGGTGCAGGGGCCGATCGCCGTACCACGGGGGAGTGTGATGCCACCGCCGCCTGGGTTTGCCGTGCTGCCTCAACCAGACTTCGTGTGCCCGAAGAGCTCGCCCCTGGACCTCAGGCCAGTACCAAGGATGTCGGTGTCGCTGGTCCGTCCTCCTGGCTTGACTGTACCTCCTGCCGTACCTGCCATACCTGCCCAGCCGCTGACGAGTGATGTGATGTTGCCGACCACTGCTGCCGTTCCTGTACCCGTTCCTGCTGTTCCTGTGATGCCTGCACCTGCTGATGTCGTTCCTGTTCGTGGCGCCGCTGCTCCCGATGTCGGTCTGTCTGGACAGGTGCGTCCGGGCCCTGTTGCTTCGGCAACAGCAGCCCCGGCTCCGCCCTGGATGGCTGACTTGACATCGGTCCTGAGGAAGCTGACGAAGAAGAAGAGGAAGAGGAGGAAGGTGTCGTCGTTGTCTTCGTCGTCGTCGTCGTCTGCCGCCTCTCCATCTTCATCTTCTAAGGCTTCACAGCCTAAGAAGAAGAAGGTTACATCCTCCCCCCCTAAGAAGTCTGCTTCGGGAGCTTCTAAGGGCCCGTCTCGCTCACCGACTCTCACCAGACCAGCTCTCGCTCTCGCGGCGACCAGCTGGCTACCCGGGCTGACGTGACGGTCCACGACCGGCCACGGGCTGAGGCTGGGAAGAGGTCCCCCCGTTCGCCGGTGCCAAGCACCGGTCTCACCGGGACAGTGGAGCCTGCAGGTCGCCTGACCGTCACTCTCACAGAGAGCGTTCGGGTACGGCAACCAGCACCAGCTCTTCTGACACTCGAGATCGGGGCCGCTGTGCTCAGTCCAGCCGTTCTCCACAGCAAGACGGTTCGACCAGGCCTGCAGCTCGATCGCCACCGCGGGTTGACGATCACCTGCAGCCCTCCAAGCCTGCTGGTTCTGCCAGCGAGCGAGGAAGGAGCGTCAGGTCTGCCTCTCCCGTGCCTTCAACCTCCTCGGGCTACACCGGGAGGAGCGAGGTATTGAGGAGTGATCGTGAGGGGTGCGCCCCTCATGATCCCACCACGACGCCCTACGTGCCAGGCACGGTTCTAGGACCGACCAGGACGTATGCGCAAGTGGCTGGAGGAGACCGAGAGGGGTCTGTCGCTGTTCCCCCCCTCAAGGGGGGAGGGTCTCGGGAGGTGCTCCTGTTCGAGGGACTGGACGGTCCTACTCCTCAGGATGCAGTCACTCCGGAGATCCAGAGGAACTTTGCCGAGGTAATTGCGCTGATTCGTCAGCACAACGACCTCGGGGAAGGATCGCCACTCCCACCTTCCGAGCCCACGTCCCGGCTCGAGTCGTTCTGGGGCCCGAAGAGGGAACCCAGACCGATGGTGGGATTGCCGCGATTGGAGCTCGCCGACTCGGTTCTGGACCAGGTTGAGTCTCTTGTCTCCGGGCAAGACGGCTCTCTCAAGTCCGGCAAGTCGAGCAAGTTACTTCCGCCACCTCTACTGCGACAGCGGCGTTTCTACGTGCCGTCTGAAGACCCGATGCCGCCCAAACAGGTGAACCCGGAGTTAGCCAGGCTAACACCGGGGGTGTCTCTGCAGCAGCTCCTGTCAGAGAACCTATGATTCTCGCACGAAGAGGCACTTGGCCTGGAATCCACTGCCATGGCAGCTTTCCAGGCCGTCTCCTGGATAGACCTGTGGTCCCTCACAGTGTCTAAGGTCGCAGCCAACTCCGGGGGAATCTCTCCCAAAGAAGACTCGGCCTTCAGGAGGTTTTGCCAGTCTGGGGGAATAGCCATCTCCTTCCTAGCTCACCAGACGGTAAACCTGTGGGCCAACCTGGTACTCCGACGTAGGGACGCTGTCCTTACTCGAGTATCCAGGGCGGCTGGGCGTGAGGCGGCATTAGGGCTTTGTAATGGACCTTTACGGAGTTCCTCATCTCTCTTCCTAGGAGAGATGGTGGATGCTGCGGTGGACAGACGGCGCACTGATGACAGTGACCGTCTACACCAGGCAGTTTCGAAGGCTTCTGGGCAGCCTCGAACTGCGGCCAAGCCAAAAATCTCGGCTAGCACTTCCACGGTGGCTAAGACGGTAGTCGCGTCGAAGCCCCGTGGAAAGACCTCGTCTCTTTGTCTTCTGCAAAGGGGGGCCGTAACCAGCCCTCCTCCCAGCTCTTCTCGCGAGGAGGGTCTGGAAGAAGCGAAGAAAGGGGGGAAACGCTAGGGACGGGGTTGCCCCCTCACCTGCTGCCGGAAGTGGGGGGGGGTGCCTGGCCAGCATTGGGCAACTTGGCAGCGCTACGGCGCCGAGACCTGGATAATAGATGTCCTTCGGGAGGGATATCTATTACCCTTCGAATCTCGGCCACCCCTCACCTCCAACCCGGTCCAACAGCAATCATACGTTCCAGGCTCTTCGAAGGACGTAGCATTAAGACAGGAGATCAAGACCATGCTGAGCAAACGAGCTGTAGAGATCGTCACGGATCAGTCACCGGGCGGGTCTACAGTCGACTTTTCCTGGGGGTGGAAGTCTATCTGGGGGGCTGGTGCGCCCGGTGATAGATCTCTCTCCCCTGAACCGGTTCGTTCGACCAGACCCGGTTCACGATGGAGACGGCACGCTCCGTGCTCGACTCCATCAGGGAGAACGATTTCATGCTTTCAGTGGACCCTGAAAGGATGCGTATTTCCAAATACCCATCCATCCACAGTCCTCCAGAAAGTACCTCCGCTTCATCCTCGACGGGACGGTGGTGTACCAATTCAGGGCACTTGCTTCGGTCTCTCAAATGCCCCACAGGTGTTCACGCGGAGTGTTCACTCTGGTGTCTGCTTGGGCCCATTCGCACGGGATACGTCTTGATGAGGTATCTCGACGATTGGCTAGTCCTGGCGAGCTCCCGCTCGCAGTTGCTACAGGACAGGGATCAGCTACTCGAGTTCTGTCGCGATCTGGGGATCGTTGTGAACTTCGAGAAGTCCGATCTCGAACCCAAGCAGAGGATGAAGTACCTGATCGACACGGTAGCAGGGCAAGTCTTCCCCGAAGACTCGCGGATCAGCAGATTCAGGGAGGCAGCCAACCAGTTCTGTCTCGGCAGGAAACAGGCAGCTCAGCGATGGCAAGTCGGTGACTCGGACACCTGTCGTCACTCGAGAAGTTAGTCCCTCACGGGCGTCTTCACCTGCTGTCTCTTCAGTGGAGACTAAAGGAGAGTTGGGGTCACAGCAAACGGATCCCCCGAGCTTTCCAGTGTCGCTGACACCGGAGGTGAGGCAGGTACCTAGCCTGGTGGCTGGATGACAGGAACCTCTTAAAGGGAGTGCCTCTACGCACTCCCCCCCTGGAGATGCAGCTGTTCTCAGACGCATCGACCGAGGGGTGGGGCGCACACCTGGAGGAGTTGCTGACATTTCAGGAGTGTGGGACGAGCCACGACAAGCACCTTCACATCAATGTACTGGAAGCTCAAGGTGCGTTTCTCGCGCATCCAAGAGTTTCAGGACCGCTTGATGGGACACTCAGTGGTGTTGATGTGCGACAACACCACGGTGGTGGCTTACGTCAACAAAACAGGGGGGCCTAGTGTCTCTCCCGTTGTACCAGTTGACTCGGCAGGTGCACGAGTGGGCCGAGGTTCACTCAATAGAGCTGTCGGCACGCTACATTCAGGGAAGAGGAATGTAGTAGCAGACAAGCTCAGCCGTCGGGATCAGGTGATAGGGACCGAATGGTCTCTACACCAGGACGTGGCGGAAAGCTCTTAGGATGTGGGGGCGACCAGTGTGGATCTGTTCGCCACCCGGCACAACAGAAAAACTTCAGGTTTTCTTTTTCAGCCGTGCCACGGACCCATGGGCAGGGCTGCAGAGGGACGCTTTCTTCAACATCCGTGGGACAACCTCTTCGCGTACGCCTTTCCCCCGTTCAGCCTGATTCACAAGGTGATCAGTCGAGCACTGGTCACCCCGAATCTCAGGATGATCCTGGTGGCTCCCAAATGGCCGGACCTGCTGGCTCTTCTCGCAGGAGAACCGAGAGAGATTCCCCCCTTGGCACAACCTTCTCGTCCAGCCACACGTAGAGCGGTACCACCAAACAGTCCAGTCCCTTCGTCTTCACGGCTGGCTGTTATCCACCATCTCTTGCGAACGAGAGGCTTTTCTCGTAGCGTAGCAACAGAGATGGCTGGAAACATTCGTCAGTCCTCTGCAGCTGTGTACCAGGGAAAGTGGGGCCGCCTTCTCTGTGGTTTGGTGGTGTCGTAAGACATGGTATATCCTCCTCCTCAGGCAGCCCTCTTCAGCAGGTAGTGGATTTCCTCATTTTTCTTCGCCGAGAGAAGCTCCTCTCAGTCCCCACAGTCAAAGGATATAGAGCCGCCCTGGCACTAGTCCTGAAACTGAGGGGATTGGATATCTCGAACTCGTTCGAGATCTCCTTGCTCATGAGGAGCTTTGAAAGGTCTTGCCCACCCAGGGAACTCAGCCCCCCTGCGTGGGATGTGACTCTTGTCCTTAGGAGTTTGACTCGAAGACCCTTCGAGCCACTCCGAGAGTCGTCAGACAGGGATCTGACCCTCAAGACCCTCTACTTGCTGGCCCTGGCATTGGCGAAGAGAGTAGGGGAACTTCATGGTCTTTCCTTCGATGTACGACACTCCAGGGGATGGGGATCTGTGACGCTCGATTTCGTCCTGAACTTCGTTGCGAAGACTCAGAAACCTTCGGTCCCTGATACAGGTTCGAGTCTTTCACTTTTATTCCCTCCCTAATGGACTTCACCGATAATGATGCGGATGAGATGCTGCTTTGTCCTGTGAGGGCGCTACGGCGCTATCTGAAGAGAACTCGGCACCTCAGGCCTGAGTGTCAACGCCTCTTCGTTAGCACCGGGGTAACCAAGAAAGAAGTATCCAAGAACACTCTTTCTTTCTGGCTGCGTGAGGTCATCAGGAGGGCGTATGAGGCTGATGGTTGTGACGACATCCGTACGTCCCGTCCGAGAGCTCACGAAGTCAGAAGTATTGGCCCGTCGTTGGCGTTTCGTAAGAACTTCTCCGTGGCGCAGGTCCTGAAGGCAGGTGTCTGGGCTAACCAGACTACCTTCACCTCCTTCTACCTTTGGGATATTGCCCACAGGTCCTTGGATACCTTTTCCTTTGGGACCGTGGTGGCTGCTCAAACAAGTTTGTGTAGCTAACCCAAGACCCACCTCTGGCAGGCTGAAACCAGCATCGAGTCCTGGTGTGACTGTGCGGATGGATGTGAGAATGAGTGAGTGACTGGCTTCTCTTCCCATCTTTTCCTCCTCCTCTACCTGTGGGCAGAGGGTCACAGTCGTCACTACGCTGGATGAGGACGAGATGCAGGTGAGCTATATGACAGAGCCCCATTCTATCCCTTTCACTAGGGATAGAAGCAGAATATCCACCACTTCCTCCTACAAGGGGGGGAAGTGGATGCCAACAAGAGACAAACCCATGACTTTATAGTTGCTCCTGTACAGGAACAAGTTCTTTCATTGCTGGTACGAAGACGACACGCTTGCCTCTCTCTTAGTACTTGGTCCAGAGGTCTGACCATTGATCCTGCGGTGCACACCCCGATCAATCGGACAGAGGCTTGGATCCCTCCCTCGCTCTTACGACCAGGGAGGCATTCCAAGGTTGGGCGAACACCAGTCTGTTCACAAAAGACTCAGATTCCTCCCACCAAGAAGTGAGTCTTCCTATTGTAAAAGGACCGAAGGTTTGTATGCCGTGTCGGAACAAATGACATTTTGTCCAAATTGCATTTTTCCTAACTATACAAACCTGAGGTCCTTTTACACATAGTACCCACCTCATTTGCCACCCCTCACTCTGGCAGGTTTTTTGCTTGGGCCAAAAGCAAAAGTGATTGTTTACCTCCAGTTGCGCTGTCGCGCGCCTGTCGGACAAGCAGTTAACTACCGAACCCCTTGTTCGAAAGCTTACGACCTATCCAGCTGCTGCTAGTAACATCCTATTGTAAAAGGACCTCAGGTTTGTATAGTTAGGAAAAATGCAATTTTGGACAAATTGTCATTTTGCGCCTCTTTCAGAACATTTATTCCCTTCTCAGTTGGTGAGAGACATTGCTCATTCACTAACTGAGAAGGCCACTCAAGATCTCCTGAGACAGTCTTCAAGGAAGAATAGACCTGTGGCCAGTGAGGAAAAGAAAGGGGCTCGTCCAGCTCAGCAGCAGCCCTTTTGAGGAGGCCCTCTGGCTAGATCTATTGTCAGAAGGAAGACAACAGAGAGAAGGGGAAGATTTCTTCGTCCTTTAAGAAGGGAAAATGAGAAAACTATCCTCCAGACACCTGTAGGAGCCAGGTTACATTTCTTTGCGGGAGCCTGGGAAGACATAGGATCCGATCCTTGGTCGATGTCGATCATCAAGAAGGGTTATTATATCCCATTCATGGACAGCCCTCCCTTGACAACATCGAGGGAATTGTCCGCCAGATACAGGGACCCTGTTCTGATGGATACTCTTCGTCAAATGGTGGAGCAGGTGTGGGACAAAAGAGCAATAGAACTGGTACTGGATCACAGCTCCCCGGGGTTTTACAATCGCTTGTTTCTTGTAGCGAAAGCTTCGGGGGGATGGAGACCAGTACTGGATGTAAGTGCGCTGAACAAATTCGTTGAACAACAGAAGTTCAGCATGGAAACGTCTGCTTCAGTCCTTGCAGCACTCCGTCAAGAGATTGGGGTGGCGTCCCTAGACCTTCAAGAGGCATATTTTCCACATCCTGATTCACCATTCGTCGAGGAAGTACCTTCGTTTCATGTTCGAGGGAAGGATCTATCAGTTCAGGGCCCTGTGTTTCGGCCTGTCCATGGCTCCCCAAGTCTTTACAGACTTGATGAAAAATGTGTCAAGAACAACCTACATATGAAAGGGATAAACGTCTCCCTACATACCTGGACGACTGGCTCATCAGGGCCAGGTCTCAAAAGCGTGATTTTGGAAGAGGGATCTGTCAACAACTTTGGAACTGACGAAATCATTAGGATTGATCGTAAACCTTGAGAAATCTCAGATGGTCCCCAGCCAGAACATGGTTTATCTGGGGATTCAGATGGATTCTCGGGGTTTTCGAGTATTTCCTTCTCAAGAGAGAATAAGGAAAGGTTGTACCACAGTATCGAGCTCTTAGATGAAAGAGCGCACTTCAGCGAGGGAATGGTTTGAGCCTTCTGGGGACCCTTTCCTCGCTCGAACAGTTCTTTCCTCTAGGAAGACTGCATCTCCGGTCCCGCTTTCAGTTCTTCCTGAGAAGGAGTTGGAGTTGGAAGACAGGACAGCTCTCGAACACGTTTCCAATCTCAGCAGAAATAAAAGATCAATTAAGGTGGTGGTTGACCCCCTTAGAAGAGAACAAAGGAGTATCCCTGGAAGTACGGAAACCCAAACCTGACATTGTTCTCAGAGCGTCGGAGACAGGTTGGGTGCAACCTTAGGATCCAAAGAAGTGTCAGGCACCTGGTCGGAAGAACAGGTGTGTCATGGCACATAAATTGCAAGGAGCTCTTAGCAATTCGCCTTGCGCTAAAGAGCTTCGAGCACATAGTCAGAGACAAAGTGGTACAGATAAACTCTGACAATGCTACCGCTCTGGCTTATGTCAAAAAACAAGGAGGAACTCACTCTCTCGCCCTATACGAACTAGCAAGAGATCTGCTGATTTGGGCGAATCAAAGGAATGTAGTTCTCCTTACAAGATTTGTCCAAGGGGAGAGGAACGTGAGAGCGGACAGACTGAGCAGGAGGTTCCAGGTCCTTCCTACAGAATGGACCCTCCACTCTGAAGTCTGTCAGAGCCTTTGGTATCTTTGGGGGAAGCCTCAAATAGATCTGTTTGCCACGTTCCTCTTCAAAAGGATAGACACATTTTGCGCCTTAGTAGAAGATCCCAGGGCTTATGCAATAGACGCCTTTCTCCTGGACTGGTCAGGGCTAGATGTGTACGCTTTTCCCCCATTCAAGATACTGTGGGAAGTGGTCAGAAAGTTTGTGGCCTCGAAGGGAACCAAAATGACTCTGATAGCCCCATATTGGCAATCCCGAATTTGGTTCACAGAGGTAATGGAGTGGACAGTGGACTTCCCCAGATCTCTTCCAAACAGGATAAATCTGCTCAAACAACCCCACTCGAGAGGTACCATCAAAACCTACCCGCTCTTGCTCTGACTGCCTTTCGACTATCGAAAGACTTGTCAGAGCGAGAGGGTTTTCTCGCAAGGCGGCAAGCGCAATTGCCAGAGCCCGCAGATCATCTACTAGGCGAGTGTACCAATCGAAGTGGGAAGTTTTCAGAAGTTGGTGCAGGTCGAAGAAGCTGTCCTCTTCCAATACCACTGTGACCGAAATTGCGGATTTCCTTCTTTTCCTGAGGGAAAAGTCGCATCTGTCTGTACCGACTATTAAGGGGTACAGGAGCATGCTTTCAGCAGTCTTCAGAAACAGAGGATTAGATTTGACAAATTATAAGGATTTACACGATCTCATTCGTTCCTTTGAAACATCAAAGTCACTAGAACCTAGAGTTCCAAGCTGGAACTTGGATGTGGTCCTGAAATTTCTGTCCTCCGAGAAGTTCGAACCACCACACACGGCTTCCTTTCGTGATATCACTAGAAAGTGTTTATTTCTGCTGTCTCTCGCTACGGCAAAAAGAGTCAGCGAGTTGCACGCCCTTGAGTCACAAGTTGGCTTCAAGGGAGACTCTGCGATTTGTTCATTCCAGACTCTCTTTCTTGCTAAGAATGAGAATCCTTCGAATCCCTGGCCCAGGAGCTTTGAGGTAAAAGGACTTACTAGTCTGGTAGGCAGAGAGGCAGAAAGATCCCTTTGCCCAGTTAGAGCACTTAAATTCTATCTGGACAGAAAGAAGCAGTTGGGGGGTTCGCAACACGGTCTATGGTGCTCAGTAAAGGACCCCAAAAGACCAATGTCTAAGAATGCCGTTAGCCTTCTTTGTTAGAAGTGTCATTACCGAGGCTCATAAGAACTGCCCAGATGACTCTTTTAATCTATTAAGAGTAAGAGCTCATGAAGTGAAGGCCAATCTTCGACGTCTATTGCGTTCCAAAGAAATATGTCGCTTAAAAATATTTTTGGATATGCAACTTATTGGAGATGCAACTCAGTGTTTGCATCTCATTACTTAAAGGATGTGCGCGTTACGTATGAGAAATGACTTTGTCCAAAATTGCATTTTTCCTAACTATACAAACCTGAGGTCCTTTTACAATAGGAAGGTACTAGCGGCAGCTGGATAGGTCGTAAGCTTTCGAACAAGGGGTTCGGTAGTTAACTGCTTGTCCGCAGGCGGCGCGCGCGCGACTGGTAGGTAAACAAATCACTTTTGCTTTTGGCCCAAGCAAAAAACTGCAGAGTGAGGGGTGGCATGAGGTGGGGCTATGTGTAAAAGGACCTCAGGTTTGTATAGTTAGGAAAAAATGCAATTTTGGATCAAATTCGTCATTTGTTCCGACACGGCATACAAACCTTCGGTCCTTTTACAATAGGAAGACTCACTTTCTTGGTGGGAGGAATCTGAGTCTTTGTGAACAGACTGGTGTTCGCCCAACCATTGGCAATGCCTCCCTGGTCGTAAGAGCGAGGGAGGTATCCAAAGCCTCGTCCGATTGATCGGGGTGTGCACCGCAGGATCAATGGTCAGACCTCTGGACCAAGTACTAAGAGAGAGGCAAGCGTTATCTCTTCGTACCAGCAAACAAGAACAAGTTCCTATTTGCAAGAGGCAACATAACGTTATGGTTTGTCTCTTGTTGGCATCCACTTCCCCCCCCTTGTAGGAGGAAGTGGTGGATATTCGCTCACATCCCTAGTGAAAGGGATAGGATGGGGCTCTGTCGAGTAGCTCACCGGCCTCTCGTCCTTATCCAGCAAGGTGATGACCGTATCCCTCTACCCACAAGTAGAGGGGTAGAAAAAGATAGGAAGAGAAGCCAGTCACTCTCTCATTCACTTATCTATTCTTACAGTCACACCAGGACTCGATGCTGTTCAGCCTGGCTAGGGTCTGGGTTAGCTAGACAACGTGTTGAGCAGCCACCACGGGTCCTAAGGAAAACGATCCAAGGACCTGTGGGCAATATCCAAAAGGTAGAAGGAGGTGCCGGTGGTCTGGTTGTACCAGACCCCTGCCTTCAGTACTGCGCCACGGAGAAGTTTTCTTGTGTAACTCGGAGGGAGGTGTACTTCTTCAGGTCACTCTTGGTGCTGACGAAGAGTCTTCAACACTCAGCCTGGGATGTCGAGTTTCTTCAGAAAGCGCGGTCGCGCTTTCACAGGACAAAGCAGCATCTCCTTCGCATCGAAGGCGGTGAAGTCCATTAGGGAGGGGATTGTGAAGGACTCTAACCGATCGTAAGGACCGAAGGTTCAGAGTCTCGCTACGAATTCGGTACGAAACTGAGCGTCACGAATCCCAATCCCCTGGATGCTTGACTTCGCAGGAAAAGTCATGCATTACCTCAGAGGAAAAGAAGGGAATGGTCGTATGACCTATCCCTCTTCTCGACTTCGGTGATGTCCTGTACCCATACTGGTCTATCCGTCTGCAGCGAAGTTGTTCTTCTCGGTAGTGGATAGGACACCGACAC
Organism: Macrobrachium nipponense; assembly: GCF_015104395.2. Taxonomy (NCBI): domain Eukaryota; kingdom Metazoa; phylum Arthropoda; class Malacostraca; order Decapoda; family Palaemonidae; genus Macrobrachium; species Macrobrachium nipponense. The sequence continues at coordinate 48,694,581 of NC_061090.1, read as the reverse complement.
TCAATGGTGGGTGTCGATGGTATGGGTACTGTGACAAGCCGTTAGGACGAAGAAAAGATTGTTATGGAACAACCGAACTAAGTCCACAGCGAAGTTCGTAACAGACTTGGGCGCTCTGACAGCTGCCTACTGACTGCGTTCGGTAGGAGGCAAGTTGTCCAAGCACCCGAGCAAGTCACGTGACCTTCGCCTTAAAAGGGTTATGCCAAGAGACTAAACAAATAATTTGTTCGTCACCGATCGCAGTAAGGCAAAGTGAGGGGACTCTCTTAAGGCACGTGCCAACAGGCGAAAGTCAATTGCCTTCTAGAGACCGAGGTCCTTGATGGCAAGATATCTCATAGTATAGTTGATTCTCGGCTAAGGAGAACAACACACTATGTGACGTTGAAGACGAAGGTGTACAGAAAATGCAACCTACGTCTTCACAGCTGAACCAAGAGAAGGATTCTCAAGATTCTGAACCTGTGCTACAAAGACTGAGAACGCTAACCGCTATTCATTGCTGTCCGGTGAGATCCGTAGTGCAATAAAAGCGGAGCGCTTTCCAGTATGAAGACAGGGAACTACTGCCTGAAGACTGCTTCTCATGGGCTGAACATTTGGAAGTAGAGCTGTCAGGTCGGAGAGCAGGCGATGTCTTCTGACATATCTGTTAATTCGGGGCGAGCAATGAAATTGCACACTACGAATACGAGATATTTTGAAGACAAACTCAGATGTCTGCAAAAATCATTCGCATTATCGCGGTGCGATGCAGCGGTTTGACTAGTACAGACTTGCTGTTACCGTGCGGTAAACAGAAAGATGAAAGAGTCCAAGAGATATCTCTGTTGAAAATTCTCGCAATGTCGAAGGCGATGAAATCGAGCGTCACAGCAGTAGTAGATGGTCCTTCATTATTGCGATAAACCCCGTTAATCAGAGACCTAAGTCCATGATTGTTGGGCAGAGCTACGGTTCGGTAGTCAATCCAACCAGGGGAGAGAGAGACGTAACCGACCGCCCATCTCCGAGACCTAGCTGATACGAGCCGCTATCAGGCAGTTCAATACGCAGTAGCTACTCCGGTGACTCGTCATCCTGAGTTGCCAGGTAATCCATTATTCCACGAAGGAATGCGTTCGGCTAGAACCATCGAGCATAAAGAATACGCTCGAGCAATTATATTTAACCGAAACGGATTTCGGTAAATACAAAAGCTGATTTGGTGTGTCATGACAATACCAAGTATCTAAAATCGAAACTGATAACTGCCGGGAGGTTGCAGGCAACCCCGAGTTGCAGTTCAATTAAGATTTACAATTCGTCTCGGTCACAAACCGTAGAGTTAACTACGGTATGCGCCTACCCCCCGGACAATTCAACTGTCAAAAGAATCATGTCGCGAGGGTAATATACGTAGTATATTTGTAGGTTCTGTACCACGACCTCCATCCTAAAATCTTTTCCCCTCGAGGAATGAGAATAAGGATTGGAGATGACCGCCTCGTTCTCTAGTCAAGAGAGTGAAGGAGAAGTCTTTCCCAAAGGAAAGCTTCAATGGTGAACAGAATACCGAAGACGATAGTTCAAGCCAAACTGGAAGTTCCCGTCCGTTCTTCTCTATTCCAGGTTAAGCGCCCTACTGTGGAGATACTCTTCTTCAGCAGCAGTCTTCTTCCAAATGCTAGAAATTACAGGAATTCGAGCATAAGCGAGGTTCCCAATTATCGTGTAACAATTATCGGGGATTCTCGCTCACTTTGGACCGTGGTCTCGCCTAAGTGTTTGGAGATCGTAAAAAACTCGAACACTCTGAGTGCGCTAGAAATTCCGTAGAATTCTAAGCACTCTGCGAAACCCCCCACCGAATTCGTCAAACGATATCGGCTGGTGGTCCCCTCTCGATTCCGTAGAAATCAGAGAAAGGGGCAGGATCCCTCCTCAATGACCGGGGCTTACGTCAGGTAGGACCCGAAGGTCCCCCGGTAGCGCAGCCCCTAACGTGGGATCTTACAGAGAAATCTCTGTAGGATCCCTCCCCTTTCCCTCGTAGCCGTAAGGAGAGAGGGAATGGGGGAGGAATTGGATACTGGCTCGCCTTCCCAGCGGAACTAGCAGTTGGAGAAGAAAAGGAAGCAGCCATCGCCTTACGGCGATGGCCTCTCAGAGCCTGGGAAAACGTATCGGTCAGGAGAAAACGTTTTCCCGAGGAGGGTTACGAACACTCATACTGCTTAGGTAAGTGTCTGCCGCCACTGTGAACGTCGTCTGGGTGGGGCTGATCGACACCTGACAGGAGAGAGCCAATACCGTCCTCCGACTCATTCCAGTCCTCGTCGAGGTCGAAACCTCAGGAGGACCGAAGGGGTTAATTCAAATTAACGGGGTATTCAAAACGGTATGTGTCCGAAGACACGTAGAAAACGCCTCTGTCGCAGTAGAGGAGGTGAAGTAGCTTGTTCGACCGGCCAGAACTGAGAGAGCCTTCTTGTCCGGAGACGAGATAACTACCTCGTTCAACACAGTCGGCAAGCTCCGATCGCGGCAGACCCACCGTCGATTTGGGTTCCCTCTCGGGCCCCAAAACGACTCGAGCCGAGACGTGGCTCTCTGTGGGTGGGAGCGGCGATCCTTCCCCGAGGTCATTGTGCTGACGAATCAGCGCCATAACCTCGGCAAAGTTCCTCTGGATCTCGGAAGTCACAGCATCTTGCAGAGTGGGACCGTTAAGCCCTTCGAACAAGAGCATATTCCGAGAACCTTCCTCCTAAGAAGGGGGAAACAGCGACAGCCCTCTCGGTCTTCTTTTCCATCCACTTGCGCATACGTCCTGGCCGGTCAAGACCGTGACCCTGGCACGTATGGGCGTCGTGGGTGGGATCATGAGGGGCGCACCCATCACGATCACTCCTCAATACCTCGATCCTCTCGGTGTAACCCGAGGAGGTTGAAGGTACGGGAGAGGCAGACCTGACGCTCCCTCGTTGCTCGCTGGCAGAACCAGCAGGCTTGGAGGGCTGCAGGCGATCCGTCAAACCGCCGCGGTAGGCAGAATCCGAGCTGCATGGCCTGGTCGAACCGTCTCGTGTGGAGAAACGTCTGGGACTGAGCCAGCGGCCCCGATCTCGAGTGTCAGAAGAGCTGGTGCTGGTTGCCGTACCCGATCGCTCTCTGTGAGAGCGACGGTCAGGCGACCTGCAGGCTCCACTGTCACAGTGAGACCGGTGCTTGTCCTCACGGCACGTCACGTCGCTGGTTCCAGCCGTGGCTGGCACCGGCGAACGGGAGGACCTCTTCCCAGCCTCAGCCCGTGGTCGGTCGTGGACCGTCACGTCCCCGGGTAGCCAGCTGTTCGCCGCGAGAGTGAGAGCTGGTCTGGTGAGAGTCGCATGAACGGTCTGTCACCAGTCTTCCGCCCCGTGCCGTGAACCTGACGCTGAGCGGGCTCAGAGGTCTGGTTCCCTGGCTGCACGGTCGCTGTAGGCGACCGTACCACTAGGTACCTCCCTGCGAACGAGCAGGCCGAGACGGACCTGATGCAGTGGCAGAACCACTGACACCAGGCGAGGAAGTACCGGTGTTAGCCGGTACCCCTCTGGTCCCCCCCCGTTAGTCTTCTTCCTTGCGGAACGAAGAGACGGGCCCCGCTCCCGAAGGAGCAGGAGGACCAGCGGAAGGACACTCCCGTCCCACCGAGGTGAGACGGTCCCGAGAAGCTCCCGAGGGGAGACTTCTTAGGAGGGAGGAGGCAACCTTCTTCTTCCTCGGCTGTGAAGCCTTAGAAGTCGAAGGGGGAAGAGGCGGCAGCCGACGACGATGAAGAAGATGAAGACGACGACGACGACACCTTCCTCCTCTTCTTCGTCAGCTTCCTCAGGACAGACGTAAGATCTGCTATCCAGGGCGGAGCCGGGGCTGCTGTAGCCGAAGCCACAGGGCCCGGACGCACCTGTACAGACAGACCAAAGTCTGGGGTAGTACCACCACGAACAGGGACGACATCAGCAGGTATGGGCATCTCAGGAACAGCAGGCCACAGCCAGCACCAGCATCGGTAGGGACAGCCAGCGCAGCAACGGCAGGGACAGCCAGCAGCAGCAACGGCAGGGACAGCCAGTTCAGCAACTGCATGGACAGTCAGCCCAGAATCGGCAGGTACGGCAGGCAGCACCGGAAACACAGGAAGTGGAGCAGCAGCCAGCAACATCCTGGTACCGGCGGGCAGGTCCAGGGGCGAGCTCTAGGGCAGCGGAAGTGTGATCGTGGCAGCGCGGCAACCACGAGCGGCGGCGGCACGCCCTCCTCTCGGTACGGCGCACGGCACTTCACAGCGGCTGTAGGCAAGGACTGTTACCCCGTGAGGCGAGTTACACCAGTGAGGAGGGACGTCGTCACCTGGAGCGTGGTCACCACTCTATGGGTGACCGCAGTAGGCCCAGACATAGAACCGCAGCCCCTGGACACTAGCACGCCCTGCAAATGGAAGGACGCCCATACCTCACCAAGGTTCCACCCTAGTGGCAGTAGCACCTGCGGAAATAACAGTAATAGCGATTAGTGGGGGGGAAGTCCCCTCGCGCGGGGGGGTGAGCCCTCTCCGAACGAGTGGAAGACCCCGAATACAATTGTACATCGGGCACCGAGCGCCCTCCCCCGCGCTCGACGGATCGGGCGAGGAGAAGAACGCCGATAACCTCCCCCCCCCCCAAGGGGAAGGGCCATCTGTGGGGAGCTGAGCGGGGGGGGGGTTTCTCGTTCCCCACCCCCGAACCACAGCACCCATGTACCCAACAATAATATAAGAGCCCGAGAGCAATCGTGCCATCGGCCCGAATGCAAGGGCATAAGGATCAATTCCCTGACTGAGCGGAACTTGAACCAAATAAATATTGATGCAATCAATAATAAAGGAATAAAATGAAAAAGAATCTTGCATTACGATTCACTTCACAATGAATAAGGGCTCGGATCGAGCGCATTTGCGCCCCTCGGTACCGAGCGCAAGGGTAAAAGGATCATTCCTTACCTTTATGGATCAAGGTTTATGGGAACCTTGATCCATAATGAATTGATGCAATCAAAATATATATGAAAAGTGAAAAAGAATACTGCGCTTGCGATTCCACTCATACAATAAAAAGGGGAAGGATCAATTCCCGGGAAATAGCGGAAACATTGATCCCCGTAAACAATGCAATCTCAATAAAATATGAAAATGAAAAAGAACTGCACTTGCGATTTCACTTCATTCAAATAAAAAGGGGAAAGGATCAATTTCCGGGTAAGCTCGGAAACTGATCCAAAATGAGTATTGCTACAATCAAAATAAATATATGAAAATGAAAAAGAATACTGTACACTTGCGATTCCACTTCCATACAGAATAAGTTTCCGTGCCGAGCGCATTCGCTCGGCAACTAGCATACAGGTCAAAAAAATATAAATGAAAAGAGCACTTACTTACGATTTTCATCTACACATTTCCAACCAAAATATACGCTCGGAGCGACGCTCTCCCGCCCTCGGCACCGAGCATACACAATACGAGGATCATTTCTGGGAAAATGAATTCCCGCACTTACGCCCTTCAGTCCCGGCACTCGGGTAATCGGAGGGCGTGGTGAAACCAAGATCCTTTAATTCACAATTGAATTCAATGGAAATAAATATGAAATGATTGTACTTACAATTCAGTTTCACTAGATAAATAGAAAAAGAAAAACACAATCATGCGAAAGCAACGACGATGAAGCGGGCAGAGAGCGATGATACACGTCCACACGCCAGCAGGCCGAAAGCAAAAGTGATTTGTTTACCTACCAGTTGCGCGCGCGCGCCTGTCGGACAAGCAGTTAACTACCGAACCCCTTGTTCGAAAGCTTACGACCTATCCAGCTGCCGCTAGTACCTTCCTATTGTAAAAGGACCGAAGGTTTGTATGCCGTGTCGGAACAAATGTTATTCTCTAGGTCCGTTTGTGTCAGCACAGACGGTTCTGGGTAATGGAGCGAGCACCAATCCTTAAATATGTGTACGTAATCCTCTTGTCGGATGTGTTCTTGGATTTCCTGTGCATGGAAGTGTCAGATGTCGCACAGGCGGCCTTCACTTCTCTTCACTAGGAGATCGTGTGGCAACTGACTTTTAGAGGGGTACAAATTTTTTTTTTTTTTTTGTACTTTTGTATGTGTGATTATCGAGTTTTTGGTTGTTTGCTAAGAGTTCGGGGATGGCTCTTGGCAATCTTAGAACTAACACATGTGTTAGGATCGGGTGATCGGGATCGGTTGTGTGCTCCTTAAAGAAGGCGTGTTGTCATATAAGCGGATTAGCACCCATTGACAAATGCCAGTTAGGCTCTGCCGAGTAAGCGGATGAAACCCCATCGACAGACCCACAAGAACTCTTGGCCGCAGATCACTATCTCGCTAAGGCTCTTGAGGTGAAGCAGACTCCTGGGCAGTAGCCACGAAGTCTTCCACCTGATAAGGTAGGAACCAAGGTCTATAAATACCTACAACATATGTTGTTTACCTGTCTAGTCAGTAGTTAGCTGTCTCTTGCCCTCCACCAAAGGGTGTCAGTCAGCTATGTATATATCTGACAGGTAAGTTGAATGTATGAAAATGATATTGTTATGATACAGTAAAGTTTCATACATACTTACCTGGCAGATATATATGATTGAAGACCCACCCAGCCTCCCCTGCAGGAGACAGGTGGAAGAGAGAATCTGATTAGAAAACGGGAATGGTTCCTAGTCCTGCCACCCAGAGCAGGGCGGTAGATCACCTGACCTACCTGTAGCGAGTGCCGCGAAATTTGAATTTCTGTCGGGGACGACGGAGTCGATAGCTATGTATATATCTGCCAGGTAAGTATGTATGAAACTTTATTGTATCATAACAATATCATTTTCGCGCACAAACTACAGGTAGGTCAGGTGATCTACTGACCTGCCACTGGGTGGCAGGAATAGGAACCATTCCCGTTTTCTATCAGATTTTCTCTGTCGCGGTACGGTCAACATCGTTGTTGGTACCTCCTGACTTGATTTTCGTTTTTCATCGCCATCAATCTTCTGGGCTGTCTTTTGCAGGGAAGTACTGGGTCTTTCATTTGGCATACACTTTTATTAACTTTCTAATGAATTTGGCTTCAAATTTTCAAAGAAAATGTTACGGGAAACTACCGAATTTTTCGGTAGACACTCACATATTTTGCAATATAGGGAAATATTAATTTTGTTCATGACACTTACCAGCCAGATATATATATAGCTGTATTCTCTGACGTTCGACAGGATTTCAAAACTCCCGGCACACGTAGTGGTCGGCCAGGTGGTTAGTACCCATTCCCGCCGCTGGGAGGCGGGCGTCAGGAACCATTCCCATTTTCTATTCAGATTTTTCTCTGTCGCCGGTAGTGTAAACACCTGTTTCCATTACCTCCGCTCAGGATTTTGAAAACTTCTTTGGTCACTTAAGTATTCTGATTGTCTTTTGGTTTTTGGACTTGGCTTTGTGACTTGGCATACGCTATTGTGGTTTGGATTTGAATTTGGCTTGGATTATTCTTGAATTGTGATGTCTGGATCTAGTTCTACTAGTTTCAGGGTGTTTCATAGTTGATATTGAATTCTTTTTTCCTGCTGACATCAACCAAATTTGCTGAACAACAGCACCAATCTGCAATAAATGTGCCTCACTATCAAATTCCTCAGCCCCAGAGGTTCTTTATTCCTTACACCTTTGGACTGTGAAACAGTTTCCCTGAGGATGTTTTGTGATTGGAACTTCAAAACTTTAAGCAAAGATACAACACATACTATTTATTTATTGATATAAGTAAATATATTAGGGAGACAGAAAAAAATGCTGAATGATTTGGTATACTATCATTATGTACAAAGTATAAACAGTGTATGTATACTATCGTAAAAATAATTATATTCAGACACAAGTTGAACAGCAGGTCGGAGAAAAGAAGCTCATGTCTAAATGAGATGTCGACAAAAAGTAAACCGTGTAGAAGAATGGGCACTAACTTGGTGGGCATAACCACCTTGTAAAAGTTTATCGGCTGTTTTTCAAACTCGCTTAAGTTAATCTTATATGTAAAGGCCAAGAGTTTGTATGTTAGAAAAAATATAAATCACTTGAAAAATTTGTAAATTTTTTTTTTAATACCTGATCTCTTTTTAGTATTAGTACTTTCTGTTACTTCTTTCAAATGAACACCATATTCTTTAGTAGCTTGAATTTCAAGTCAATGGTCCATGTGGGCTTATTCCATATGAATAGGGTTCATGTTCGGAATTATAACATTTATACTTAAAGTGGCTTGCAACAAACCTTTTCATAATTTTGATATGATAATTGCCAGTGATGTTGTCAGGGAAACCCAACTCTCCAGATTTGTCAAAGAAGACCATAATCCAGATATAATTTGTGGACTGGGACATCCAAATACTTGACTGCCTTGATTCACACTCAGAATTAATGTGTGTGTGTGTGTGATATGTGTGAGAGAGAGAGAGAGAGAGAGAGAGAGAGAGAGAGAGAGAGAGAGAGAGAGCGCAGCAGCAGCAGCAGCAGCAGCAGCAGCAGCAGCTCCCCCTCCCTCCCTCATTGAGCAGTAGATGGGTAGCCTAACTGCAACAAACCAGGTGGGACAAGTTGTCAGAAGATCAAGCAAGAACACGATTTAAATATTCTGTCCATGTAGAAATTTTGATTTAGATATATTTCCTCTGAATATGAGAACAGTAATCCTCATAAAGCTTCAGGATTTTCAGTGAATCTTTAGCAATCAGTTAAGAATTACGCTCAAGAAAAGGTTTTATTTTATTATCATCTTAAAAGAATGGTACTGTTCTTCATACTCCTCAGAAGATAAACTCATATTTTACAAGAAGTATTTCTGGGCTCAGCTCGTGTCGGCCTATGAAAGGATCCTTAATATCATTCTTTCTAGGTAAAATTAATCTAAAATTACCAGAGAAAAACAAAATTAAGAAAATTAAGAAAATGTCAGTAAAACTGACTCGCTCACTCTTAAAAAGAAGTGTCGGTATGGTAATAGGGGCGAGTGGGAACACTACCACGAGACATTCACCAATTAGAACTTCCAATCAGAATCCCCACAAGAGAGAGCTGATACCAACAGGTGATGCGGCCGCTACTACTACTACTAGAGGACGCCACGGACAACAGCGCCCCTAGCGGACATCCTTAATTATTAGCACCAGCGTTCGGACGCATTCTCTTTGTGCTTGTGCTATTTACGAGGAATTTTATCACCATTCATCATGGAACGTTCTGCCATCGCAACGGCTAAGTTAAGTGCCTCATAAGTAATGTTTTACTGTATTTTTGTCTTCCGGGAACCAGTATTTTCCTTCTAATAGGTCATATACGGTTTCCCGGTTGTCGCGTGGCGGCGCCATGCTGCCTCGTTAAGAATTCCCGGTCCTCCATACTGGGACTTCTTATACTTATGGGCTTACTATATTACGTTCATCGTTTTTTACATCGAGTTTTAGCTAGGTTAGCCCCTTTACCATTTCTCTTAGTTTGGTATTTAGGGCTATTCTATGTTCCAGCCCAGCATCCCGGCTCTTGCTCTTCATCGGCTATCGCTGGCTCCGAGTAGGCTTCTGTTCCTCGGAACAGTTTGCCTCCTCCTGGGCTTCTTTTTCTTCTACTAAAAGTGTCTTTTCCATCTTTATACGATGTAAATTTATTCTATTTAGGGTGTTAGGCTAGCCTAGGTGCATGTCCCATGTATTGGTACAGCCTGGTTCACGTGGCCTTGGTCCCACGGTTGTGTTTGCTCGCGGCTTAGGCCACTTGCGGTCACGTGTTCCATCGCACCTTCCCCTTCCCCTTCCCTCCCCTACCAGGTATAGGGAGGCGCTGGGGGACCCCTTGGTTGTCATGACAACCTCAGTTGCCTTCCTCCCTCTCTCTCTGAGGAGGCCAGGGGTTCCTCCCAGCGGGGGGTATAGGGCGACCACTCATAGGGTACCGGGTCTCCGAGCGGGTAGTTGTTGAGACGGGGAGGAGTAGGCCAACCCCCCCCACCCCCCCCCTCTCTCTCTCCCGCCGTGTTACGCCGAGACCCTCCCCCCCCTCCCCTTCCCCAGTTGCTCAGCCACCTTCCCTTTCTATAACGAACGGAGCCTTCCGCCGCAGCCGGGGCACCTTTGGTTATAGATTACTGGCTCCGACAGCGGGCGGGGTGGTCACTACTAGTGGTCGGTTGCTTGCCTACTATATCCTTACATCTCTCCCCCGCTACCGGAAGGGAGCTTGCTTCTTACCTGAGCACTCTTCTAGTAGACGGGTGGAGAAAAGGTTGATATTATTGTTATTTTAAGGATATACCCTAATTTACGATGATTTGTTTAATTTTATTATTCATATGTTTACCATCCCGCCATTATCCGTCGTGGTTCCCTTTTACCACCACACCTGGTTGGATTCTATCTCTTGTCTCCGCCGTAAGCTAGGACAACAACCATTTTTCTACCACACGTATTATGGAGGGGCTCTGGTTTAATCTAACTTTCTCGCTCCGGCACCAGCGGAGCAACTGTTAGGCTGTAAGTGTTCTCCTGATACTTATGTATCTTTCCACTTACAGGCTACCAACTGTCAGGTCCTGGGATGCAACGCGACGTTGTACGACCCCTGCGGCCACGATGAGTGCAGGTCTCACGCTCCATGTGCCACGCCGTACAACGATATGATCGTCTGGCACCCGGAAGCCTGCGCCATCTGCTACGACCTAGTCAGTCAGCGGTGGAGGGGGTAAGTCGATTATAGACTTCTTTATCATTTTACTAACAACTCTTAGGCATAAGTTTGTTAACCCCGTTCCGCCATTAGAAGCTCATCTCACCTTCTCTTTCAGGCTGCTGGTGTGAGGGAGGTCGCCCTTGCTACCCTGAAAGCGTGGGTAGGCGGCTTCGGGAAGAACGTTGCCAAAGGCCAGCCTTACATCCTAGACAAGAAGCTGGCCGTCCAGATCTTCCCCGCGGGCAAGTCAACAGGGTATGTTGACCCCTTGTCCGCAGCCCCCCTCATAGCCTCCATCCAGCAAGAAATGCAGCAATCTTTCGGAGTCGTAGCCACACAGGAGTCGGTCCCGGACGTCGCTACCCTGGACCTCAACATTGAGCCTATGGCGGTAGGGGCAGAGGATTTGTTGGTTGAGGTAGGTGTGTCGGGCGCCCAAGGTCTTTCCTTGGGCGCTCCTGGATCTTCTCCTGTCCCTTCTTCAAGCGCTTCTTTCCAAGGCTTTGTGGGATCTGAGATCCCTACCCGCTCTCCCGCTCTCTCTGTACCCCCAAAGGTGAAGGGACAGAGAGAACCGAAGACCCTAGTTAAGACGACTTCTAAGAAGTCATCTTCGTCTTCTTCGGCTAAGAAGTCTTCGACTTCTTACGCTGACGCGGTGAAGGCTAAGCCGAGCTCTTCTTACTCGAAGAGCTCTAGAAGCAAGTCTTCTAAGGAGAAGGCTCGCGCTCCCGCCGAGCCAATGCCTTCTCCGGCCTCCACCGCATCCACCCCGGTAACGCCGGTGGGAGGAGCGGGACCCAGCACCTTTGATCCCACTGCTTTCTCAGCAGTGGTGATGCAACAGGTGGGCGAGATGGTCGGCTCTCAAGTCTCTGCCCTGGGGACAAAATTTGAGCAGATGTTGCGCACAACTGTCGAGTACTCTGTCTCAATCGGGCCAGTCCATCCAAGATCTCTCTAACAGAGTTAGAGAGAATGAGGACCGAGTAGCTGGGCTCTCTCAGGTCCCCCTTCCAGTCTCCCCAGTGACAAGTGCTGGTATTTTCCAGCTTCCGCCATACGATTCACTACCAGCTTTCCTCTATGGAGAACCCATGGAGAGTAGCCGCTTACGCTCCGTTTAAGGATGGGTATGATCTCTATCCCGGAGTGTGGAACTCGAAGGATTGAGGACTTCGAGTTTTATCCTCCGGGTTTGACGCAGCCTTTCATTGGCTATGCTAGGCTGACCGTAGCGGCTCTTACTAGGGAAGACAAGATCTCTAGGGAGAATGTTCTCTACAGTAGGGATCATGCTCAACGTGAATGGGTTCACTGCCTTGAGGACTGGGAGTGCACAAACACCAAGCTCCAGGCCTATAAGAGTCCTTTCACTATTTTTGCGACGGAAGAGGAGGCTTCTCTTCCGTTCGCTACAAAAATAGTAGAGACGACTCTTCAGGCAGTCCTCAAGGATGAGCCCATGCCACAGCTAAGGGAGGCGGAGTCTACTTCTCCGCTCTTCCCAGCTTTTGGAGAATTGTGGGAGAACTTGCCAGCCACGTTCACGCTTGGTAAGCTCAAACCGGACTGCGCCATGGACCAGTTGCGGCGAAAAGCTCCCAAGGCTGCCTGATTCCTTGATTCAGGCAGAGTTCGACGCGCGAACTAGGTTTGGCAGGTCCCTCAATTCACTGATCATAACGGAGATGGCTGCTCTCTCGTATGCCACGGAACCTCTGTTTAAGATCTTGGGCAAATCACAGCTTCAGACGGTTCAGACGGATGCTTTCGAATTCTTCCAAGCTAGGAGGAATTGCCGAAAGCATGTTCTGCAGGAGTGCACTATTAGGCACGAGCCTAATAGACTCCTGGCTTCTAGCATGTGGGGAGCGGATCTCTTCCCAGAGTCCGCTGTAAATGAAGTTCACCACGAGGCTGCTAGGCTCAACCAGAGCCTTAGAGCTAGGTGGGGTATTTCATCCAAGAGGAAGCAAGAATCCGCCCCCACTGCTGGTAAGAAACCAAAGAAGTCTGGTAAAAGGTTCCAGCCTTACCAGAAACACCAGCAACAGCAGCAATTTGTTCAGGCCGTCCCAGTTACCCAACAGGGACAGCCTGCTACTTCTAAACAGAACCAGCCCATCCTCCTGCTGTCTCCCCAGTCACAACCTTCGACCTCCTACGCACTCTCGCCGGCCTTCAACCCTACGTATGAAGGTCAGGGCTACCCTCCCTTTAACAGACCATCGAGAGGTAGGGCGAGAGGCTACTTTCGCCAGCGTGGCGCAGGAAGGGCGACAAGGAGCAAGCAGTTCAGAGGAGGGCGTGGTGGTCAACCCGCCCATCAACAATGAGGCTCCCAGGTAGGAGGGAGGCTGTTCCTCTTCCGTCACAGGTGGGGGTTCAGCAATTGGGCACAGAGCATAGTGTCCAAAGGATTGGGTTGGAGTTGGATCAAAGATCCTCCTCCAATCAAATCATTCCGCCAAATACCATCAAAGGAATTGACAGATTACGCGGAGGAACTCCTTCAGAAAGGAGCTATTGCGAGAGCCAAGCATCTAAAATTTCAAGGTCGCTTATTCAGCGTGCCAAAGAAAGGCTCAACAAAAAGAAGGGTAATCTTAGACTTGTCAAAGCTAAACTCTTTCATTCGTTGCGACAAGTTCAAGATGCTTACCCTCTCGCAAGTAAGGACCTTACTTCCGCGTGGAGCCGTCACATGCTCCATCGATCTTACAGACGCATACTATCATATCCCTATAGCCAGACACTTCCGCCCATTCCTAGGATTCAGGCTAGGAAATCAGCCATTCTCATTCAAAGTGATGCCCTTCGGTCTGAATGTAGCCCCCAGGGTATTCACGAAAATAGCAGAAGTGGTTGTGCAGCAATTGAGAACTCAGGGAATCATGGTAGCAGCATACCTCGACGATTGGTTGATCTGGGCACCAACTGTCGAGGAATGTCTCAAAGCCACCAAAAAGGTAGTTCACTTTCTGGAACATCTGGGGTTCCAGATAAACAAAACGAAATCCAGACTTACCCCGGAGTCTCGTTTTCAGTGGCTGGGAATCCAATGGGATTTGTCTTCCCACAATCTGTCAATTCCAGTGGCCAAACGGAAGGAAATAGCAAAATCTGTCAGACAATTTCTCAAATGCAAACAAACATCAAGGAGAAGCCAGGAAAGAATTCTAGGGTCCCTTCAGTTTGCTTCGGTGACAGATACCCTCCTGAAAGCAAGGCTAAAAGATATAAATCGAGTTTGGCGATCGAGAGCAAACGCCAAATCTCGAGACAAGTTGTCAGTAATTCCACAGATCCTTCGCAATCAACTCCGTCCATGGTCAAAAGTAAAGAACTTAGCCAAGCGGGTACCCCTTCAATATCCCCTTCCAGTGTTAACCATTCACACGGATGCCTCCCTGTCAGTTCAAACAGGTTCAGGGGACTTGGTCAGTTCAATTTCGCCAGCTCCACATAAACGTTCTGGAAGCAATGGCAGTATTTCTTACCTTGAAGAGACTGCTCCCCCCGAAAAAGTCTCATCTAAGGCTAGTTTTGGACAGTGCAGTGGTAGTTCATTGCATCAACAGAGGAGGGTCCAAATCCAAGCATGTGAACCATGTCATGATAGCCATCTTTGCCCTAGCAAACAAACACAAATGGCATCTGTCCGCCACTCACCTGGCGGGGGTAAGAAATGTGATAGCAGACGCTTTGTCCCGGTCAGTCCCTCTGGAATCAGAATGGTCCCTAGACGACGGGTCATTCCAGTGGATATGCCAGAGAGTCCCAGGTCTCCAAGTAGATCTCTTCGCCTCACAAGCGAACCACAAGCTCCCTTGCTATGTGGCCCCCAACCTGGACCCTCTGGCTTATGCCACGGACGCCCTGTCGTTAGATTGGGATCAGTGGAGAAAAATTTATGTTTTTCCTCCAGTGAATCTTCTCCTGAAAGTCTTAAGCAAGCTGAGGACTTTCAAGGGAGTAGTAGCTCTGATTGCACCGGACTGGCCCAAGAGCAACTGGTATCCTCTTCTTCTGGAATTGGGTCTCCGCCCTCAACGGATTCCCAATCCCAAGCTGTCACAATCAGTACAAATGAGGACTGTGTTCGCTTCCTCAGGAATTCTTCAGACCCTAACTTTATGGACTTCATGAAGTTTGCGGCTAATAAAGATGCTAATATTGATCCACAAAATATTCTCTTCCTAGAATCAGATAAGAGAGAGTCAACTATTAGACAATATGACTCAGCTGTTAAAAAATTAGCATCCTTCCTGAAAGAATCAAACACTACAACCATGACAGTTAATCTAGCTATATCCTTTTTCAGATCCTTGTTTGAAAAAGGTTTAGCAGCTAGCACTATTACTACTCATAAATCGGCTTTGAAGAAGATCTTTCAGTTAGGTTTTCAGATAGATCTGACTGAATCTTATTTCACGTCTATTCCTAAAGCCTGTGCTAGACTTAGACCTTCTCAAAGGCCCACTGCAGTTTCATGGTTCTTAAATGATGTCCTCAAATTAGCTTCAGATACTGACAAACTCGTCCTGTACATTCATAATGCTTCTTAGAAAGACATTATTCTTATTAAGCCTAGCTTCAGGAGCTAGAATTTCAGAACTGTCGGCTCTATCCAGAGATTGCGGGTCATGGTGGAATTCCTCCCCTCAGGAGAAGTTCTGCTTGCTCCGGATCGTAGTTTTTTGGCTAAAAATGAGGATCCTCTTGCAAGGTGGGCCCCTTGGAAAGTCATCCCACTTCCGCAAGACCCTTCTCTTTGCCCAGTATCAACTTTAAGAGCCTTTCTATCTCGTACATCCTCAAGATCCTCAGGTCCTCTCTTCATGAGAGAGAAAGGTGGTACTTTGTCAGTAAAAGGTATTAGACAACAAATCCTTTACTTCATTAAACAAGCCAATCCTGATTCATTTCCAAAAGCACATGACATCAGGGGAGTAGCCACCTCAATTAATTACTTTCAACATATGAACTTTGAGGATCTTAAAAAGTATACTGGATGGAAATCTCCGACAGTCTTTAAACGTCATTATCTAAAGTCCTTGGAATCTTTAAAATTTTCAGCAGTAGCAGCGGGAAACATTGTTTCTCCTGATACTGTATAGTAGTTGTAGTACAGATCCAGGTCTCCTTTCTACCTACCTCATCCAACATGCCTCACCCTATCGCCATGCTACTCGGATATCCTAGCCTTAGCCGCTGAAATAACCTATTCATATTAGTGGATTGTCCCTTATTTTTTTGCTAGGGACATCCACACCTTGTACTGATAATGTACTTCAGTGTACCTACCCTTATTTTTATGCTAGGGTAGGACACAATGTGTTTGTATATTTTGTAAATAAGTTATCTAAGTAAATCTATTTTGTTAAAATTACACTGCATTATTATAATTTCTGTGTTTATTGTAATTTTAAGTACTTTACATTACTAACTTTCTTTTATGTTACTGTTTAGAATAAGTTAGAATTAAGTACTTAGTTATATGCTGTAATTGATTTACTTATATTATATCCCTCATTTTACGACTGCTTTTCATTTGTCCCTTTTTCCCATCTTGTCTGTTTCTCTGGTACTCTTTCATAGGCCGACACGAGCTGAGCCCAGAAAAGGGATTTTGACGAAGGAAAAATCTATTTCTGGGTGATTGGCTCGTGTCGCCCTATGAAACCCACCCTGTATTGTTTGCCCCCCCCTGCAGGACAAGATGTTTTTAGATTAAGGATGTCCGCTAGGGGCGCTGTTGTCCGTGGCGTCCTCTAGTAGTAGTAGTAGCGGCCGCATCACCTGTTGGTATCAGCTCTCTCTTGTGGGGATTCTGATTGGAAGTTCTAATTGGTGAATTTGTCTCGTGGTAGTGTTCCCACTCGCCTATTACCATACCGACACTTCTTTTAAGAGTGAGCGAGTCAGTTTTACTGACATTTTCTTAATTTTCTTAATTTTGTTTTTCTCTGGTAATTTTAGATTAATTTTACTAGAAAGAATGATATTAAGGATCCTTTCATAGGGCGACACGAGCCAATCACCCAGAAATAGATTTTTCCTTCGTCAAAATCCCTTTTGTGTTCCATTTCCACAAAGTGGACATTATCCATGTAACAATTTCTTCAATATTGAATGGTCTGCTTTTGCTGTTAAAGTTTTACCTTTAAAAAAAGAAGAAATAACATTTCTTTCTTTGATAATTTATGAATTATTGAATTAATCCATGTTTTTATGGTGTGATAGGGGCTTTGGTTCAAAGATAATCCATAACTGTGTCCAAGTACTGATGTGGGAAACTGATTGTACATATTTTTTTTCTATTTTAGGGGGAAGGCTCAGCTTAACTCTGAAGTGAAGGAACCCGATGGAGTTTTGCTGCGAAAAGAAATTGAAGAACTTTTACCATACATTAGGTTTCTTACTATGACACTTGATGAGTTTGTCAAATATGTAATGCCAACTGGTGTCATAAGTGCAGAGGAATGCAATAGTTTATTGATGAATATTAAGCAAATCCCAGGTATTCCAGTGCCCCCTATCTGCAGTAGAAAGAGGAAAATTAGAAAGGATTGTGTTACCTCAAGAAAAAGAAGTCGTAAGGATTCCAGAAGGAATTGTTTGTTTTCATCCCCTCATTCTTCCCATTCTTCCTCTTCATCTCCTGAGGGTTATGGAAGTTATTCTCCAGGAAATTCACCTTATTCTCCAGAAGATACACCTGCTTCACCTGAGAACTCTGCATACAATTCTGCTAATTCACTTTGTCGCTCTCCTACACCTGAAAATTCTCGTCATTCTTCTGAATATTCTTATCATTCCTATCATTCGTCCCGTCATTCTTCAAGGTCTTCCCGTCATTCTTCAAGGTCCTCTCAACATTCATATAGGTCTCATCGTTCATCTCGGTCTTCACGTCGTTCTTATGGATCGCGTAATTACTCACATTCGCCATCTAGGTCTTCACATCATTCATATCGCCGATCACGTACCCCATCTTCATATGCATATTCATCCAGCGATTCACCATAGAAGAAGTATAATGGCCAGTAATGGTACAGGTCTCATTATTTAGACTTCTTTGACTGCTTTCATCCTTGCACTATTAGTACATAGTGCTTTGTTTATTGCAGTACCTCCATGCAGAAAATCTTGAGTGTATTTGTAATGCAAGGTTGCTGAACACTTTCATTTAACCCTTTAACGCCGAAGGGGTATAATAAAAATTGTCTCCTGTATTCCGGGGGGGGGGGGGGGGGGGGTCTTGGAGTGAGCGCCGAAGCTGAAAAAATATTTTTTTCAAAAAATCACAGCGTGCTTAGTTTTCAAGATTAAGAGTTCATTTTTGGCTCCTTTTTTTGTCATTGCCTGAAGTTTAGTATGCAACCATCAAAAATGAAAAAAAAATAATTATCATATATAAATAATGCAATATATGATAGTGCAAAAACAAAATTTCAAATCGCGCTGTGAGCAAAACGGTTAAAGCTAACGAGTTATTTTTTATTGTATTGTACACTAAATTGCAATCATTTTGGTATATAACACATTGTAAAATAATCAAAGCAACACAGAGAAAATATTATCACAAATGATGCATGAATTCGTAACGCGCGGACGTAAAAAAAAGCTGTTTTCAAAAATTCACCATAAATCTAAATATTGTTCTAGAGACTTCCAATTTGTTTCAAAATGAAGATAAATGATTGAATATTACTAGACTGTAAGAGTTTTAGCTTACAATTGCAGTTTTCGACCATTTCGGACAAGTTAAAGTTGACCGAATGTCAAATTTTTTTATATAATTTTTTATATGCAAATATTTAAAAAATGAGAAAAGCTACAACTTTCAATTATCTTTTTTATTCTACATGAAATTGCGCACATTTACATATATAAAAACTCTATGAAATGCCAAATATGAAACGGAGCAAATATTACGAGAATGCAACGTACGCATTTCGGAGATTTGTGGCGCAGAATCTGCGCACGGAGGGAAGGAAAGTTTTTTCTGGGTCGACCTGTGTTCGCCGGTGAAAAGGTCCTTCTTAATACTTTTCTGATATAAATAATTTCCAAATATACCAGAGAAAGTTAAACCATTGGTATGCAGAGGTTACTACCCTCGCGCGAGCACCTCAAGGGCGTCGTGTATAAAGAAAGGGCGTGTGAAAACCACTAAACACAGGTCATCTTCCAATTAGATTACTCCTTCGTCAACATATGAACACGGGATGTGCCGATACAGCGGTCTCAACCACACCGCTCCGACTCACCCAGTCCCCGCCCGATGCGAGCGCCATCTTACATCCTTCTTTTGGACTCGTGAGCGTAGTACTCGTTCGAATTGTGCCTGTATTTTTCTACCAATTCTGGATTTATTGCATCATGGCTGAAGCTCTACCTTCACCTGGACCAATGTTAAGTACCATAATTTCTGTTCTCATTAAAAAACAGCTTATGAATCGATATTTTACACGTAATTTTGGGGTTATATGAGCATGGTACCGGCCATGCGCTTGCAACCGATCGTAAACAAAGCATGTTGGTTTCGGTCTGCCCCTACGTGTATTTGAGATAGCTATTAGCTTCTTCTTTAATGCCACATTCGATCGTTCGTCTCACAGGGTTTTTACTGTGCAGATTATAATTCAGTTTAATTACATGAGTTTGTACGTATTTGCACAGTTTATGATATTGGACCTCACGAGTCCCGTTATTATTATTATTTAAGTAGTCTTGTTTAAGCGAGGAAGAGGGCTCCTTTGGACAGTCAGAAGTAGTGCGTATTTATTAACATCTTACATGTCCAAACAGTATTTTAAAACGTTAAGAAAATTTTTTACTGTTTTAGTCTATAAGGTGAAATATCGCGTCAGACCATCAGGCCGCGGTTACGGTTGGCCTTTTGTGGTGTTTTACTCTAGTCCTCTCTTCCTCGCTTACTCATGTTTTTATTTATGACTATCCGTTTATTATTTGGTTTTATAGTTTATCATAAGAGCTTTGTCGTTCATATACGAATTGTATTAACTACTGTCTAGTACTGGAAGAGGCTGGAGACATCCCCCTCTTTTCAGTTACCTTGTAGTAGCCCGCTCGAACAATATTACTAGCAAGGTTGGATTATTTCCCCCTTTTGTTAGACTGAGTTAAGTACTATCTTAACAGTTCTAAGTACATAGGTTACAGGGAATTGGGGAAAGATTTCCCCCTTCCGTGTTCGAGAGAGGCTGGATTGATCCCCCTCTTTCGTGACCTGATTGTACTTTAAGCTTGGCTACGTATTAAGGTTATTAGGCTTTAGTTTAATCTAGATAAACTCTT
This sequence comes from Macrobrachium nipponense, assembly GCF_015104395.2. NCBI lineage: Eukaryota > Metazoa > Arthropoda > Malacostraca > Decapoda > Palaemonidae > Macrobrachium > Macrobrachium nipponense. The sequence goes on along the minus strand of NC_061090.1, from coordinate 48,674,464 downwards.
ATAGGTTTATGTTTTTCAGTTCCAAGGTATTCCATACATGAACTAGGTTGTGGTACCATTTCTCGAAACATAGTTAGCCTAGGCCTCTGTTCTTGGTCCAGACGATAACATTGTATCATAGTGTACCACCAGGTGTTAATGCCAATTATAAACGTAGTCTTGGGAAACCACTTTCTATAGTGTTCCCCGACTTTACCGAAGAATTAACTTTAATCGGTAATTCTGTTTTTGGTGGTCCTATACGCTATACGTTATCGCGAATGGTCCATTAACATCGTGGTTAAGATCAACCACTATCGGCCACCATTTGCGTTTCTTACGGTATTCCTCCCAGCATGTTCTATCATAAGCCCCCCCTCCTTTCTTCCCCCGCCATGGCTTGGGGAAGATATGGAAAAGGTGGAGGGGTAAATAATTCAATAAGAATTACCTTACGGAATTCCATTCGCCGGAGATCCACCGACGGAGACTCCGTCTTATTAAAAGGTTACCATTAGAAACGTTAGTTGATTTTATCATGTTGTATGAGATGTTTTGTGCATCATCTCCGGCATTGCCTAGGTCGATTGGGAGCACCTCCCCCCGTTAGGCTTTCCGTTTTCTTGATATGGTACACATCCTCAACTCCGGTAATATGGCTCCGGTGATGTACTTCACCGGAGATTAGCAAGATTAACAATAATTCTCTAAAAGAAATATGGATTTACCTTGTTGATACGGTAGTCAATTTCTCCGGAGATCACCGGACCTCCGGGATATACGGAATAAAATTGTGAATATTTCTATTTAACGTACGTTACACTCTCTGTTTAATGGTGTTAGCTACGGGCGAGGATGTTACATGCAATGCTAAGTTAAGAATACTTGCATGCTCTATTCTAAGTTAGTTCAATAAGGAGAGTGGGTACTTATTTAAAATATTATATTTACAGAAAGTCCGTTGCGCCTTCCAAGGATGTCCAGGGAATTTCAGTGATCCGGGGGGACATGACTGCTGCCGGTCCCACGCTCATTGCTCGATCTCCTTCATAGCTGAAGAAGGCCAGACCCCGTACATGATCTGGTTCCCGGAGTCTTGCGCATGGTGTTTTGAGTTGACCTCAATCTTGTTAAACGATGAGGTAAGATCAAGTAACAAATGGGTACACAATTCTTGATTGTTCGATTAATATAGACATATTTATAGTTTAATTGTTAGTCAATACGACCCGTTTATTCCTATCCCCTCTTACAGGCGGATGAGGAGAGTTGAAGACGGCCAAGGCAAGTCTTCGACAGTGGGTGTCCCGGAATTCGGCCGCAATGCTCCACAAGGCTGTCCTTATGTGCTGGATAGCACTTTAGCTACCCCTCTGTTCCCCGGTTCTCCGTCGGCTGCGGTGAAGAGTGAAGTAGCTGCTCCGATTATAGAAACCATTCGAGCGGCTATGGCTCCAAACCAGGAAGACCAACAACTGACGGGAGATGTGGCTGCTCTGGACATTCATCTAGAACCGATGGATGAGCAGGTGAGTGGCGTAGAGATTCCGGCAGGATCCTTCATTTCTCGTAACCCCCTTTCTTTTCCTTCTTCTTCATTTCTAGGTTTTGATAAATCTGTTCTTTCACCTTGGGAAGGTTCTAGGTCAGTCCGACCCAAGGTGAAGCCTTTGAAGGCATCAAAGCCTTCATCGAAGGCGTCTACGTCAACTCCGTTGGCGAAATCAGCGTCGTCTCCAGCCCCTAGTCCATCGACTTCGTATGATTCATCGCCAGCTGCCAAGGCCCCTCCTCCTTCTAAAGGACAGAGGGGTAAGTCCGCTAAACCCAAGACAACGGAGCTTGACTTACAATCTGACCTCCTCGTGGACAAACTTTTGTCAAGATTTAGAGAGGTAGTGGATGAGAGGCTGGATGAGAGAATTCCTCCTACTCCGGCTCCCACTACAGCCACGCAGTCGGTTGACTGATATAGTGGCGGAGCAGCTAAAGCCGATCAGAGATATGATCGCAGGTCTGCTCCAATCCGGAACTCAAGCTGCTCCATCGGCAGTTCCGGATGCATCAAAATTACCGCCGTTCGATAAGAACAACCCTTGGCGGTTTGCCCTCCACGCTCCATACTTGGATGGCAAACTAACCCTTGAAGGTCTGGGTACTCGACCATTGTCAGATTTCGAGTTTTACCCAGAAGGACTCCAGTTTCCTTTCAATGGGTGTCAGACTGACAGAGAATGCATTAGTCAGAATGGATAAAGTTCCTAAGGAAACAGTTATTTTCCCGAAGGAACAAGCCCAAGCTGTCTGGGTCTCGCATTATGACTGATTGGGGTTGTACAAATACGAAACTAACCCCACACAAAGGATCGTATACGATCTTTACAACTCCACAAGACATCTCTTCTCCGTTCATTGATAAGATCATGGAGCTTACAATTCAGGCAGAGAATGATGATCTGCCGATGCCGACTCTCAAAGAGAACGGATGGCTACCTCCCTCCTCATGCCAGCCACTAGAGAATTCTGCAGGACGTTCCGTCGACTTTCACAGTCGGAAAACTAGACGCAGACTGTGCGTCTTCTTTAGTTTTTTCAGAAAGGGACTTCCGAACTGCCGGATAACTTACTTAAGGCAGAGTTTGAGGCAAGATCAAGGTTGGCTAGGTCCATCAACGCAGTGACATCACTGGAGTGGTGGCCTCCATATATAAAGAAGAGCAGCTTTTCAAGGTCTTAGCTAAGAGTCTCTTACAGACTTATCAGCTGGACCTTCATGAATTCATTGCAGCCAGGAAAAGCTCCAGGAAACATGTGTTAGCTGAGGCGACTATTAGGCACGAGCCTAATAGACTGATCAAATCTTCCTTCTGGGGAAAGAATCTCTTTCCTCAAGAAGAAGTAGACAAGGTGCTACAGGAGGCGGCCAGGACGAACCAAAACCTTCGAGTTCGTTGGGGTCTCTCTTCCAAACGGAAGTTCGACCCTACAGCGAAGCACCAGAACCCAAAAAAGAAACAGAAGTATTTTACTACTTACAAGGGGTTCCGTAGTCAGCAACGCCAACAAACAAATCCTCCAGCCCAAGTGTCGAAACCTTCGACATCAAAAGCCACTCAACCACAACAATTTATGATTGTACCCGCACCTCAGGGCGGACAGTCACCAGCCACAGCAACATGGATGTCTTCTCCGGCATTTAACCCGGCCTACAAAGCCACCGGAGCCTTTCGAGGATACCCTAGACAATCTGGTGGTAATAGAGCTAGAGGACAGTTCCGCCAACGTGGCGGACCTAGAACCAGAGGCGCAAGGGGTGGTAGAGGATACAAGCCGACCCATAATCAATGAGAAGGACCGGGTAGGAGGGAGACTGTACCGGTTCAGAGATCAATGGACCTTCAGCCCTTGGGCACACAGTATTGTTTCCAAGGGTCTGGGTTGGAAGTGGAAGAAGGGGTCCCACCTCCTCCGGTGAATTTCTTTCAGACACCTACACCGGATCTGAAAGAATACACCAAAGATCTCCTACAGAAAAAGGCTATAAAGAAAGTAAAAAGCCTAAAATTCCAGGGACGTCTGTTCACTGTTCCAAAGAAGAATTCGTACAAAAGAAGAGTAGTCCTGGACTTGTCCAAACTGAATTCTTACATTCTCTGCGACAAGTTCCGTATGCTGACTGTCTCGCAGGTACGGACCTTACTTCCCCGTGGGGCCGTCACCACCTCTATAGATCTTACAGACGCTTATTATCATGTTCCGATGGCAAGAAATTTCTCTCCCTACCTAGGCTTCCGCTTAGGCAGAAAATCCTATGCATTCAAGGTGATGCCGTTCGGCCTCAACATTGCTCCCAGGATATTTTATGAAACTAGGAGAGACAGTATTGCAACAACTCAGGAACCAAGGAATAATGCTAGTAGTCCTACCTAGACGATTGGCTCATTTGGGCGAAAACAGTAGAAGATTGCCACAAAGCAACAAACAAAGTAATTCAGTTCTTGCAAAGTCTAGGATTTCAGTTGAACTTCGAAAATCCCGGCTACAACCAGCAAGTCAGTTCGATTGGCTGGGTATTCATTGGGACTTGAAAGAGCACAAGCTATCTCGTTCCACCCAAGAAAGCCAAAGAGATAGCATTAGCAACGAAACAATTTATCAAGAACAAATGATAACAAGACGAGCTTTAGAAAGAATTCTCGGCTTACTCCAATTTGCCTCAGTAACAGACGTCCTACTGAAAGCCAACTCAAAGACATCAATCGAGTTTGGAGAAAAGAGAGCAAAGATACATTTAAGAGACAAAGTATCTACAATTCCTTCCGTTTTAATAAAGAGACTACTCCCATGGACACAGTCCAAGAAACTGACCAAATCAGTTCCTTTACAAATCCCCCTCCTCAGTGACGATTCATACAGACGCGTCACTCAGTGGTTGGGGGGGGTTGGGGTTACTCCCAACACCAAATGTTTCAGGGAATCTGGTCACTCAATATGAAACAGTTTCACATAAATGTGTTGGAAGCAATGGCAGTGTTTCTAACCTTGAAACAATTGCATTACCACAAGACAAGTCATGTGAGGATAGTCTCAGACAATTCAGTGGTAGTCCACTGCATAAACAGAGGAGGTTCCAAATCACCCAATCTGAATCATGTTCTAGTAGCAATATTTTCCTTGGCAGCAAAAAGAAACTGGTTCCTGTCAGCAACACATCTGGCAGGAGTAAAAAACGTTATAGCGGATGCTTTATCCAGAACCAAGCCTTTAGAATCGGAGTGGTCCCTAGACATGAATTCATTTCGGTGGATAACCAGACTAGTTCCAGATCTCCAGGTAGACTTGTTTGCGACATGCACCAACCACAAACTTCCTTGCTACGTAGCCCCCAACCTGGACCCTCAGGCCTATGCCATGGACGCATTAGCCTTAGATTGGAACCACTGGCAGAAGATTTATCTGTTCCCTCCAGTGAATCTTCTGATGAAGGTGTTACACAAACTACATTTCTTCAAAGGATCAGTGGCCCTAGTAACACCCAACTGGCCCAAAAGCAATTGGTTTCCGCTCCTACTAGAGCTGAAGCTCCATCCCAGACGGATCCCACATCCAAAGTTGACACAAATAGTTCAAACTCAGACTGTGTCAGCTTCCTCAAGAGTAGTTCAAACCCTAACTTTGTGGACTTCATGAAATTTGCAGCTCATAAAGATGCAAATATCGATCCGGAGAATGTCTTATTCATAGAATCTGACAAAAGGGATTCAACGCTTAGGCAATATGATTCGGCTGTTAAGAAGTTAGCGGAGTTTTATAAAGAATTTCGATATTCTTCAAATGACCCCAAATTTGGCCATTTCATTTTTTAAAACCTTGTTTGATAAAGGCCTAGCCGCTAGTACTATTACTACGATTAAGTCTGCTCTGAAAAAGATTTTTCAAGTCGGATTTAATATTAATTTAGCAAATTCTTATTTTTCATCCATTCCCAAAGCTTGTGCTCGACTTAGACCTACAATTCGTCCTCAAAAGGTCACGTGTGGTTTTTAAACGATGTTTTAAAACTAGCCTCGGATATCAACAACGAATCTTGCTCTTACATTTCTCTACTGAGAAAAACTTTGTTTCTTACAGCCATGGCCTCAGGTGCCAGAATATCAGAATTAGCAGCTCTCTCACGTAATCCTGAGAACTTAGATTTCCTCCCATCAGGAGAAGTACTGCTCTCTCCGGATAGGAGTTTCCTAGCTAAAAATGAAGATCCTCAAAATAGATGGTCTCCTTGGAAAATTATACCTCTACCTCAGGATACATCCCTATGTCCTGTGGTAACTCTTAAAGCCTTTTTGTTTTTAGCTAGATCCTCCTCATGTTCCTCTGGTCATTTATTTGCCAGAGAGAAAGGGGGTACTATCTCAATTCAAGGTATTAGACAGCAAATACTCTACTTCATAAAGCAAGCTAATCCAGAATCTTTTCCACATGCTCATGATATTCGGGCTATAGCTACCTCAATTAATTATTTTCAAAATATGAATTTTGATGACCTTAAGAAGTATACGGGTTGGAAATCTCCTCGGGTCTTTAAACGCCACTACCTAAGAAATATTCAAGCCTTAAAATTTTCCACTATAGCGGCGGGGAGTTTAATCTCTTCGGACTAACTTTCCTTACTTCAATTTCGTCCCATTCCTTATACTGTCACCTTTCTACCTGCCACTCTCGCCACGATGCCTCTCACCTCGGTAGATCAGATTCAGCCACCCAAGTATCATGCTTCTCCTTAGAATATCGTTCATTCTTAGATTGGGCTTAATCATACCTGTATATATTGGATTATGAAATGTATATGACTCTTTTACATTTTGTTTTTATTGTATGCATATTTAGTAATTAAGTTATAATATAAGTTAGATTCTTAAGTTTAGAAATTAAGATTTATGTATGCATATTTAGTGATTAAGCTATAAGTTATATTCTTAACTTTAGACATTAAGTTTATATTCTACTGATAATTTTAATGAAGATTGATCTATTATAGAATGTTTTCGTTATCCTTATTATTAATTTCAATTCATGAGCTTGGAAGGCATTCTCTGGTATTTTTTCACCGGCGAACACAGGTCGACCCAGAAAAGGGATTTTGACGGAGGAAAAATCTATTTCTGGGGAGAGACCTGTGTCGCCCGGTGAAACCCTACCCTGTTTCCCATCCCATTCCTTTCCAAGCCATTACTGAAATCTATGACAGAAGGATGTAAGATGGCGCTCGCATCGGGCGGGGACTGGGTGAGTCGGAGCGGTGTGGTTGAGACCGCTGTATCGGCACATCCCGTGTTCATATGTTGACGAAGGAGTAATCTAATTGGAAGATGACCTGTGTTTAGTGGTTTTCACACGCCCTTTCTTTATACACGACGCCCTTGAGGTGCTCGCGCGAGGGTAGTAACCTCTGCATACCAATGGTTTAACTTTCTCTGGTATATTTGGAAATTATTTCCCCCTGATCCCAACTCCTTGACGAGGTGGGGGGCTTAGGGATCCACTGCAGAGAGAGTATGCCCCTTTACGCCTATGCTCTCTGCTTTGGATCCAACTGAACATTGGGACCTTTAACTCCTTTACTCCTCCTCTTATAAATTTTCCCTCTTCCCTTCTTCTTCTTTTGTTGACGACCTTGGCATGATTTTGGACTATTGAATTGACTGCTCTTATACTTGATGGAGGGTGGAGTTGGACGGCATGCCACTTCACCCGTAAAACTAAAGTACCTGACGTGGTTGAGCGAGGAGAAATTTTTATGTCAAGCCATGCCTGCAGTGCTGGGTCCGATCTCATGGGACTGACGACCCTTAAGGCATTGTGGGTATGGCGTATATCCAGGTGGAGTGTCCCAGGGCAGTTACCATGGTGTAACAGTATTGCTCCTCCCCCAGTTGGGCCTCCCTGGTGAGAGGGACCTCATCCTGGACGAAATTTAAATCTTAATTATATGGAAAATTTAACAAACCCCCTCACAACTTCTGGAACGGATTTGGACCACTCTGAAGAAAGCTCAAGTCACAAAGACCAGGTTGGTATTAAAACTTTAATACCATATACCAGACCAAGGAAACCTAAGTACCGACATGACCCAACTTTGACTCACTTTGACTCCCTCTTTGGGAGTGGAAGTGGTCAAGGTTCTTACTATGGAAGCAGAACAAAATATTTCAGCTTTGAAATTGGAAAATTGCTTATTAAATAGCCATCCAACGGCAGAAATGTCGTTCAGAAAAATAAAAGAATAGACTTGGCTTATAGAAGCTACAACAAAAAGTCAGTCTGAAGATTATTTGTCTTTAAAAACAATAGATAACATTATTGTCAAAGTAAAAAAACATGATAATATGAACAGTATCCAGGGTACCATCGTACTTCCTGACAATAACGACGAGCCAATAAATAAGAAAAGCTGTTAGACTCTCTCAAAAAGAGATACCCCAAGGTAGAGGATTGCGAGGTTTATGATGCAATAAGCAAAAGAGGTAATAAACAAATACTAAAAACAAAAATAGCAAAAATAAAATTTGAGGGTTCAGATCTACCTCAAAAAATAAAAATTCTAGGTCAAAATAGAGAATTAAGACCCTATATTCCAAAACCACTGCATTGTCAAATTTGCAGTAAGTATGGACACACAAAGAGAAATTGTAGGAATGAACCGGTGTGCGCTTACTGTGGATCTACAGAACACACCACCAAATGGAAGTGCGGTGAACTTAAGTGTGTAAACTGTGAGCAGAATCATCATGCAAGATCCAAAGAATGCATGCATTACATATACAACATGAACTAAAAATGTTAAAAGAAACGGACAGGCATGCCTATAGCAGAGGCTAAATTAGAATTAAAAGTGAGAGGAATTCAAGATCCTGCTAAGAAACGTACATATTCTTCTATAACGGGAACCAGTAATGAAACAAAAAAACATACAGATAGAAGTAACAAGATGCAACAAAGTAGGTCTCAAGAAGAAGTCTGTAATATGCAGGAAAAAACTAAGATAGTAAAAAATAGCAGGAAAACAAGTGCAAATGAATTAGATAATATTCTATCAAATTCATTTGAGGTGTTAATGCATATAGAAGCACAAGAAAATACTATCACGAGGTGGAAGTAGGAAGTTGTGATGTACCGAAAATTAAAGAAAAAAAAAGACCTTTAGAGAGAACACCACCAAAAACAAAGAAACCAACTATATTCAGAGAAACATCGGTCCCCAAACAAAAAACCAAAGATATGAAGAAAGAACAAAAACAAAATGTGGACCATACATTTATCTCCTAAAATAATAATAAAACCTATGGATGCAGAGATCCAAAAAACCAAAGAAGTGGAGGAGAACCATACCATGGATGATAGTGACTATGTCAAGGGTGATGAGATTACTCCATCACCAATAATCGGTACAATAAGAACAAATAAAGCAGTATATATACATGACAACACATGTGGCTGCAATGATTGCTTCATTGCATTGTGCAATGATAACAAAAATATTACAAAAGATTGCTTAACAAATATTATAAGAAATTTTATGAAATATAGAAAGAAAGAGGCCACCGATTTAAACACCCATGAAAAAGGATGTATGTGCATTGAGCACTTAAAATATTATAAAGATAAACAACTGAATGTGGTAAATAAAATTTTAGAAAAAATTCAAGTTGATGATAATACAAAAAAAAGAAAACAAAACACGACCGATATAACATAATATTTTCAATAGTTATATTATACAATGGAACGTAAATGGTCTACAGACCAGATTACACCTGGGAGAAGTACAAAGGTTATTAAAGGAATATGAACCAATGATATTATGTCTACAACATGTCAATAATACAATTCCAACAATAGGTAAATATACCTTAATATCAACATCACAGGTAGAAGAAGGAAATTTAGGTACAGCCATATATGTACATAACAAAGTATGTTATGACAAAGTACCTGTAAACATAGCTGACCTCCAAATATCAGGTATTAAAATTCGAATTAAAAACTATAATTATATCATTTATAATTTATACAACCAACCAAATAAAAATTACAATATTGATAAACTTGGAGAATTACTTAAAAATGCCCAAAGAAACCTATGTTAATAGTAGGGGATTTTAATGCTCACAACCCAATATGGGACTGTAACTGTTCAAACTCAAATAGAGCAGGAAGTAAAGTAGAAGAACTTATAGATTCAAATGACATATGTTGTATAAATGATGATGAAGTTAGCACATATTATTCAAAAACACATGGAACATTTTCCTCTGTAGACTTAACTCTATGTTCAACAAGTATAGTTGACAGATTAGATTGGAACACAATTGATGACTTGTACACAATTGATCATTTCCCAATATTAATTTCCTTTTTACAAAATAACCCAGCAAAACACGTTCCTCACTATAATATTTATAAAGCAGACTGGGAGCAATATGAAATGCATACTAGAAGTATACCACCATTTGAATATCTAAAAGACCATAATGAAACTAATAAGTTTCTTGTTCATTTCATCAAAAATGCTGCTGATAAAACAATACCAAACTCAAAACCCCATCCAACAAAACACAAAGTTCCATGGTGGTCCGAAAAGCTAACAGAATTAATAAATATAAAAAACACTCAATAGGGAGACGATTGGATAATTTGAATAGAAAGTTCAGTAAAATAAATAAAACATTACCAATATTAGAAAGTACTTTACAAAAAATGATTATATTGTTACTAGAAATTGAGGCATTAAAACCTATATACAACAAAATATCTGCAAAATTTCGAAAGGAAGTAATTCAAGGAAGAATAATTTCATGGAGGAAATATGTATCAGATCTCTCTAATAATACTCCCATAAAAAAATATGGGAAAAATTCAGGAAAATAAATGGTACCCATGTGAAACCACCCAGACATGCCATATTAAAAGACGGAAAAAGAATACTCGATCCAAAAGAAATGAGTAATATAATAGGAGAAAACTTAGCGAATGTAAGCAGTGACAGAAATTTAGATGATCACTTCCGCATAAAGAAAAATAATATAGAACTAATAACAATAAATTTCGAAACAATAGAAGACATATATTATAATAGAAAATTTAATATGGAAGAGTTTGAATATGCTCTCACTAACAGCAATAAATCTGCTCCTGGAGGTGACAATATTTGTTTTGAGATGATCTGCCACTTAGCACCTCTGGCGAAGACATACTTGTTACAATTTTATAATCATTTATGGCTTAGAAATTTATTTCCTGATGAAGGCTATAATAATTCCTATCCCCAAACCTGGAAAAGATCCAAGTGATGCAAATAACTACAGACCAATTTCTCTAACAAGTTGCTTGTGCAAGTTACTAGAAAAAATGGTAAATGCTCGATTAACATGGCACATTCGAGAAAATAAAATCTTGACTCCCACTCAATTTGGGTCACAGTGCAACAGATCTACGTTAGATTCTCTCTCTAACCTCGAAGACCATATACGAAGAGGATTTGAGCGAAAGCAAATAACTGTAGCAGTCTTTTTTTGACATCGAAAAGGCTTATGATACTACCTGGAGGTACCCTATATTAAAAACTTTACAAAATAACAACATTCGTGGACATTTACCTAGGTTCATCCAAAACTTTTTAACAAATCGTAGCTTTCAAGTGAGAATCGATGATGTATTATCGAGAACATTTCCACTTGAAAATGGTGTTCCACAGGGAAGTGTCCTTAGTGGCACCACTGTTTTACCCTGGCAATTAATGATATTAATAAAAATCTACCCACTGGAATTAAAAGCAACCTTTACATGGATGATTTTGCCATATATTATTCAGCCTCTTGTATTAAACATGCAGAACGCATCATTAATAAAAGTATTATAAAAATAAATGAATGGACCTCATCTGTAGGATTTAAGTTATCCATACATAAGACTCAAGCAGTAGTATTTTATAAAGATAAAAGATGGATGAATGATGAAGTAATAGATTTAAAAATCAGAAATCATAGTATATACCAATTAGACAAACTGCAAAATTTTTAGGTTTAGTGTTTGATACTCACTTAAACTGGAAAACCACACATAACATACCTGAAATCAAAATGTAAAAAAGCATTAAATCTAATTAGAAAATTATCAAACACTAATTGGGGAGCCGATAGACAAACCCTTACATTACTGTACAAAGCAACAGTCCTATCTATAATTGATTACGGTAGCGAAGTATATGGCTCGGCGTCAGACGCAGCACTGAAAACGTTGGACCCAGTTCATAATGAGGGCCTTAGAATATGTTCAGGAGCCTTTAAATCATCACCGACCTCTTCCTTACAGGTTGAATGTGGTGAACTACCTCTCTCTCTCCATAGAGAGCTTGTTATAATGAAGAGTGCTCTGAGAATTAGGACAAGCGATTCTCCAACAAAAAAATTATTTGAACTCAGAGATATTTTTATAAACAATCATCCACCCCCTTTTCCAATTAGAGCTAGAAGACTGTTTGAGTCACTAAATGTGAATATACAAATTCCTCCAGTAGTAAAATTACCTCCGCCTTGGACAATGAATAAAATGAAAATTTGCACACAATTAAAATATTTATCAAAAAAATACTTATATACGCCATCACACCATAGACAACATACAATAGAACATATGAACCGAAAAGGTCCACATAATGCAATATTCACAGATGGATCTAAATCGGAACATGGAGTGGGATATGCTGCAGTGTCCCAGGACAAATCATACCAATTCTCTCTTCCTAATACAGCTTCAATATTCACAGCAGAACTTTGCGCAATAGCCTCGGCCATAAAAATAATTAAAGAAACATCACTCAATAATTTTGTGATTTTTAGTGACTCGAGAAGTGCCATAGAAGCCATCCAGAGTTACAAACCAAAAAATAATATAGTACAACAAATTAAATTATCACTTCATAAATTAGATATTATTGGGAAAAAAGTAGAAATATGTTGGATCCCTGCCCATGTAGGGATCAAAGGAAATGAAGAGGCTGACAAAGCAGCCAAAGAAGCAATTCAAATGACAAGATCAAGTGTGAATCTCCCAATGAGTGATTATGTAACATACATAAAGATGGGTATTTTAAGGAAATGGCAACATATTTGGAATGAAGAGTCAGAAAATAACAAATTAAAGCAAATAAAACCTGATGTTGGAAAATGGAGTTCATCATATCAGAGAGAGAGACATGAACAAGTAATTCTGACACGTCTCCGTATAGGCCATACCCGTCTGACACATGGACACTTAATGAGCAGCCCACACGACTCTGCTCCAGAGTGTTCGGAGTGCAAGGAGTTGGTAACAGTCAGACATGTCTTGTGCGAGTGTCCAAAGTATGACCAGCAGAGACTGTCAACTTTTGGAAATAAGGCAATAAAAGAAATTTTGTCAGAATCTTTTACATTTTCGGTAGTTCCGATTTTGACTTTTTTGAGGAACTGCAATTTAATTGATAAAATATAAAACATTGGTGTTTTTAGTGAATTTTAAAACATTTCAAAAAGTTAAAACTAATTCTGAATTTTAATATACCGTTTTAGTATGTATGTAAGGAAAATGAGTAAAAGTATTTATTGTGTGTGTGTTCTAGTATGAAAGCATTTGCCATGGTGCAATTTATTTATTTATCCTGAATGACCAATTTGGTCCCAGCTCTGGCCCTAAGAAGCTAGACCTGGCATTTATCTAACCTCCTTCGGGCCAGCCCTAGGAGAGCTTGAAATCAGCTCAGTGGTCTGGTTAAACTACTTTTATAATAATAATAATTGGAAATTATTTATATCAGAAAAGTATTAAGAAGGACCTTTTCACCGGGCGACACAGGTCTCTCCCCAGAAATAGATTTTTCCTCCGTCAAAATCCCTTTTTTAAAATTCACCATAAATCTAAATATTGTGCTAGAGACTTCAAATTTATTTCAAAATGAAGATAAATGACTGAATATTACTAGACTGTAAGAGTTTTAGCTTACAATTGCGTTTTTCAACCATTTCGGTAGAGTCAAAGTTGACCGAACGTGGTTTTTTTTTCTAAATCGGGATTTATATGCAATTATTTCGAAAACGAGAAAAGCTACAACCTTCAATTATTTTTTTTGTATTCTACATGAAATTGCATGCACATTTTCATATATAAACTTTATGTAATGGCTAATTTTATACATTCAACTTCCCTGGCAGATATATACTTAGCTATAGACTCCGTCGTCCCCGACAGAAATTCGAATTTCGCGGCACATGCTACAGGTAGGTCAGGTGATCTACTCTACTGCCGCTGGGTGGCAGGAATAGGAACCATTCCCATTTTCTAAACAGATTTTCTCTGTCGGCCATACTGGTAACATCGTTGTTGGTATCTCTTGACTGGATTTTTGTTTTTCATCGCCGTTGATCTTCTGGACTGTCTTTTTGGTGACGTATTTGGATCTGTGGTTTGGCATACACTTTTGTGGAACGTTTTTTGGATTTTGCTTAAAAATGTCTGATTCTAGCTGCAAAGTTAGAAGATGTGTGAATGAGGGTTGTTTGGTGAGGCTACCGAAAGTGTCGTTAGATCCTCACAAGGTATGTAAGAAGTGTAGGGGGTATGAATGCACTAGAAATAACACTTGTGATGAGTGTGTGAATATGGATGAGGAAGGATGGAAGACCCTAGATTCCTATTTAAGGAAACTAGAGAGAGATAGGGTTAGAAAGGCTGCCTCTAGAAGCATGAGTAGATCTCGCTCTAACGAGCCAGTTAGTATAACTAACCCCCAATTAATTGCTTCCTCACATGCAGTATCACCCTCTCCCGTAGCAGATGTTGCAAGTTCTGCTGCGGAGATTGCAAATCTGAAGACCGCATTAAGGAGGATGGAGCTTGAAATGCAAGCTCTTAAAGGTAAGTCTGTGGAAAGTGACATAAGTGTCCCCAGTGTAGTGGAGGCTGCGTCTGATCGGCTCTGTCTCGCTCCCAGACCTAGACCGCTTCCAAGCTCCCAGGTCCAGAGGAGAAGGAATGTCGACAGTCGTACGGAGGTTACGGAGAATCCCCACCGGTCAGGCGTCCCCTCGGCAGAATCTGTAGCGTCCCAGACTGCCAACGATCGCCATTGGAAAGGCATCCTAAAAGAGTGCTTTTCGTCATCCGATTCGTCTCCTCGCAGAAGTGGATGGACTTCCGACGAACTGTCGCGTCCGATCAAGAGGAGTTGGAAAGCTCCGACGCTGGATTAGAGTTCGGAACGCTTCCCGGACGATTCTCCCTACGAGAGGAAAAGAGCCAAGAGGACAATGTCTCGATCTCCTACGCCTTCCAGGGCGCATTCTCTTATTCATGAGAAAGAAAAGGAAGAGACCGCAACGGACAACCTACTTAAAATGCAGGAACAGATTTTCTCATTAGTAGGAGTGTTGAGAAAAGACCTTCCGAGGAGAAAGGACGATTTTCTTCCTGTTAAGAGATCTCGTCCGGCGGGCGTTCCGGACTCCAGACTCCTCTCCTCTACTCCTCGTCCGAGAACAGAGATGAATAAGGAAAGACGGACAAAAACTCATAGGTTTGGGATCCCAGATACGGAAAATGAAGAAGAGTGTCCGAGTCGGACAGAACCACCCAGGCGCTCAGCGCCAGAATTGGACGACTCGGACAGGCAAAAGTGTCCTACGCGGACGGCGCCAACCAGACACCATTCACCAGATACGGACAGCCCGGACAGACAGATTTGTCCTATGCGGACAACTATGACCAAGAGCCGTGTGCCGATTGCGGACAACCTGGACAAGGCGGACAGCATGGATAGGACAAAACGTCATGCGCAGGCAACTCTGTCCGGGCGCCAGGCGCCAGAAGCGGACAAGACGGACTGGCAGAAGTGTCGTACTGGAACGACACCAGCCAGGCGCCAAGTTCCATATGTGGACAGCTCGGACAGACGACACTGTCCGAGACGGACAGCTACGTCCAAGCGCATGGAACCAACCAGACTTTCGGCAACTGATAAGAACCAAGAGTCAAGATTTTCTTCAGGAGAACCATATGGAGAAATCAACCAGGAAGCGTCTCTTTATGATTTGGACCAGGAACGGATTTCTCTGGACAGAGACGAAAGATGTCGCACAGGCGGCCGTCGTCCTGTTCACGATATGTCCGTTTCTGGTGGAAACTTGCCGCAAGCACAGCTGTCTCCTGATAAGAATGCAAGACGTCACACAGGCGGCTGTCATTCTTGTCAGGAGGACTTAGATGATGATCGGGTTTTTTCTCAGGATCGGCATTCTCCGGACAGGGGCGCAAGATGTCGCACAGGCGGCCGTCGCCCTTGTCGGGAGGGAGCTGATCCTGCGAAGAGCCTTTCACCTTGCGGGAAGAGACGTTCTCCCTCGGCTGATAATGATTCTCCGGTGGAACTCGCATTGGAAGATGTCTCTGATACCGAAGATCAGAAAGGGGCTGGACTATCGAACTACAAAGCGGTGGCGGCGCTTTTGCTCCAAGAATTTGGAGATTCTTTGAGTCCTGCCGCTCCTCCGTCTCCTCGGTCGCTGTTCACGAGCACGAAGACCTCAAAGTCGTCCTCCTTCTTGAAGATGCGGCCGACAATTTCCATGAAGAAGGCTTTGCAGTCTTTTGGGAATTGGCTTAACTCCAAGAAGGAAGTGGGAAAGACTGTCTTTACCTGCCCTCCCTCCAGACTTTCTGGGAGGAGGGGCATCTGGTATGAGACAGGCGAAGCAATGGGGCTCGCCCTCCCAGCTTCTGCAGAGGCAGATTTTTCAACGCTGGTGGACGCGTCGAGGAGACAGTCTCTATCTTCAGCCAAGACAACTTGGGGAATGTCTGAAATGGACCATCTCCTCAAGGGATTGTTTCATGTCTTGGAAGTTTTCAACTTTCTGGACTGGTCCCTTGGGGTGATGGCCAAGAGGACACAAGACAATGAACGCCTGAGCCCCGATGTCCTTAATAGTATTTTGGCTTGCATGGACAAGGCAGTGCAAGACGGATCGGGGGAAGTGGCCTCCCTTTTCGGGGCGGGAATACTTAAGAAGAGAACTGTATTCAGTTCTTTTCTTACAAAAGCTGTCTCTCCGGTACAGAGGTCATCCCTTCTGTACGCTCCTCTGTCTAACCAGCTTTTCCCTTCTCAGTTAGTGAGAGACATTTCTCACTCACTTACTGAGAAGGCGACACAAGATCTGCTGGTACAGTCAACCAAAAGACCGAGGACAGCTGTTCCTGCCGCAAAGAAGGAAACACGGAACCCAAAGCCACCCTTTCGAGGGAGTTCGTCTTCTCGGTCCTCCTTTAAGAAGAGAGGAGCAGAAAGAAGAGGTAGGGCTTCTGCCTTTAGACCTACCAAGAAAAACAAGTGAACCTCAAGTCCTCCAAACACCAGTAGGCGCCAGACTTCTGAACTTTGCAGAAGAATGGGCGTCGAGAGGTGCGGACAACTGGTCCCTCTCAATAGTGAGGAGAGGATATCTCATCCCCTTCAGAGACAGGCCTCCCTTGACGTCCACTCCAAGGGAACTGTCGGCGAAGTACACGGACCCTGTCAAGAGGAAGACCCTTCTTCAACTAGTAGAACAAATGTTGGACAAGGAGGCCATAGAATTAGTACAGGATCCACACTCTCAGGGCTTTTACAATCGACTGTTCCTTGTACCAAAAGCCTCGGGAGGGTGGAGACCTGTCCTGGATGTGAGCGCACTGAACCGATTCGTAGAGAAACAGAAGTTCTCTATGGAAACCTCCAAGTCGGTTCTGGCGGCTCTACGTCCAGGAGATTGGATGGCCTCCTTGGATCTACAAGACGCATATTTTCACGTCCCTCTGCATCCATCGACGAGGAAATATCTACGTTTCATGATGCAGGGAAGGGTCTTTCAATTCAGGGCTATGTGCTTCGGCCTGTCTACGGCTCCTCAAGTGTTCACCAGCCTGATGAGGAACGTAGCAAGATGGCTTCATCTGGAGGGGGTGAACATATCCCTCTATCTGGATGACTGGCTAATAAGGGCCAAATCAAAACAACAATGTTTGGAGGACTTGGAAACGACTTTTAATCTCGTTCACTCACTCGGACTGCTCGTGAACCTCGAGAAGTCGCAGATGATCCCCAGACAGGACATTGTCTATCTGGGGATTCAGATGGATTCTCGTGGTTTTCGAGCATTTCCATCGCAAGACAGAATTGCTCGAGGCTTGGAGAAAGTCTCAACCTTCTTAGGGAAAGAACGAAGCTCAGCGAGGGAATGGTTAAGTCTTCTGGGCACCCTTTCGTCGCTGGAGCAGTTCGTTTCCCTAGGGAGGCTCAATCTGAGACCTCTGCAGTTTTACTTGCAAAGAATGTGGGACAGAAAGAAAGGGGAACTTTCGGATCAGTTTCCCATTCAACAAGAAATAAAATCTCACCTGAGGTGGTGGTTAACCCCGCTTCAAAAGAACGAAGGTATATCCCTTGCGATTCGGAACCCTCTCCTAGTGTTGTTTTCCGACGCCTCGGAAACGGGATGGGGAGCAACACTAGGAAAGAAGGAAGTGTCAGAAACCTGGACAGGAGAACAGGTGTCCTGGCATATAAATGTAAAGGAACTTATGGCAGTTCATCTAGCCTTGAAGAACTTCGAGTCGGAGGTCAGAGGCGTGGTAGTCCAGGTAAATTCGGACAATACCACAGCTCTTGCTTACATCCGAAAACAGGGGGGGACCCACTCGCTCACACTATACAAGATAGCGAGAGACCTCTTGATATGGGCAGAGGAACAAGGCATTGTACTGTTGACGAGATTTGTACAAGGAACCAAAAATGTCAGAGCAGACAGACTCAGCAGGAAGAACCAGGTCCTTCCAACAGAGTGGACCCTCCACTCCGAAGTCTGTCGAAAGCTCTGGTCCCTCTGGGGGAAGCCTCAGATAGACCTGTTCGCCACGTTCCTCTCCAGAAGGATGGAAAATTTTTGCTCCATAGTCGAAGATCCCAGAACAATAGCAATAGATGCCTTTCTAATGGACTGGTCGGGCATAGATGCCTACGCTTTTCCCCCATTCAAGATTCTGGGGGAAGTGTTAAGGAAGTTCCGTTCCTTGGAGGTGACGAAACTGACACTCATCGCCCCATATTGGCCCGCTCGAGACTGGTTCACAGAGGTACTGGAATGGACGGTGGACTTCCCCAGATCTCTTCCCATGAGGACAGATCTGCTCAAACAACCCCACTTCGAGAGATATCACGGAAACATCCACGCTCTCTCCCTGACTGCCTTTCGACTATCGAAAGACTTGTCAGAGCGAGAGGCTTTTCTCGAAAAGCTGCAAGCGCAATTGCCAGAGCCCGCAGATCCTCTACTTTGCGGGTTTATCAATCGAAGTGGGAAGTCTTCTGTAGATGGTGTAGGTCGAAGAAGCTGTCCTCTTCCAATACCTCTGTGACCGAAATTGCTGATTTCCTGCTCTTCCTTAGAGAGGAATCACGCGTAGCTGTTTCAACCATAAAAGGTTATAGGAGCATGCTCTCAGCTGTATTTAGAAACAGGGGCCTCAACATAGAGGACAACAAGGACCTCCATGATTTGATACGATCCTTTGGTACTACAAAGTCTAAGTCCTCTATCACACCAAGTTGGAATCTGGATGTGGTCCTCCAGTTTCTCTCTTCGGATACTTTCGAACCACCGAATAAGACATCCTTTAGAGACCTTTCGAGAAAGTGCATTTTTCTCTTGGCCCTCGCGACTGCCAAGAGGGTCAGTGAGATACATGCATTGGACTCTCGGGTAGGTTTTAGAGGAGATTCGGCTGTTGTCTCTTTCCAACCTCTGTTTCTGGCCAAGAATGAGAACCCTTCTAAACCTTGGCCCAGAAGTTTTGAAATTAAGGGCCTCTCTCCTCTTGTGGGTAGAGAAGCGGAAAGGTCTCTCTGTCCGGTCAGAGCACTGAAGTTCTATCTGAAGAGAAAGAGTCAACTACAGGGTTGTGATCAGAGCCTATGGTGCGCGGTAAGGAACCCGAAGAGGCAAATGTCGAAGAACGCATTAGCATTCTTCGTGAGAAATGTGATAACGGAGGCTCACATGAAATGCCAGGAGAAAGCATTTAAGTTGCTTAGGGTTAGAGCACACGAAGTCCGTGCAATTGCAACTTCCCTAGCCTTTAATAGAAATATGTCAATGAAAGACATATTAGCAGCAACATATTGGAGGTGGAACTCGGTATTTGCCTCCTACTACTTAAAAGACGTCAGAGTGACTTATGAAAAGTGTTTTTCTCTTGGACCTTATGTATCAGCGGATACCGTGCTGGGACAGGGAGCTGGTTCTGATCCTTAAATAATATTGTTTTTATCTAAAAAATTGTTTGGTTTTGAGTTTTTTATGGTTGTTTGAAAGGATGTTGGGGGGATAACTCCTTTCAATCGTAGTACTAACCCCGGTATTAGGATGAGGTGATTGGGATCGGTGTTATGCTCCTTGATAATGCCATATGGCAAGGTGTTTTGTCATGTAAGTGGATAGGACCCCATTGACAAAGATCCTTAGGTTCTGTCGAGTAAGCTGCTGTGGATCCAACTGAACATTGGGACCTTTAACTCCTTTACTCCTCCTCCTTATAAATTTTCCCCTTTCCCTTCTTCTTCTTTCGTTGACGACCCTGGTATGGTTTTGGACTATTGAATTGACAGCTCTTTTAACTTGATGGAGGGTGGAGTTGGATGGCATGCCTCTCCACCCGTAAAACTAGAGTACCTGACGTGGTTGAGCGAGGGGAAATTTTTAAGTCAAGCCATGCCCACAGTGCTGGGTCCGATCTCATGGGACTGACGACCCTTAAAGGCTGTGGGTATGGCGTATATCCAGGTGAGGGACCCAGGGCAGTTACCAGTGTGTGTGTAACGGCATTGCCCCTCCCCCGGTTGGGCCTCCTTGTTGAGAGGGACCTCATCCTGGATGAAATTTTTTTAATACTATATATGGAGAAAAAAATTAACCTCACAACGACTTATGGCATGGCAATGGACTGTTCTCAGGATAACTCAAATAATGAAAATCAGAGTGGTATTAAGACATTATTACCATACAATAAACCCAAAAGAAATAGATATCGCCAGGACCCAACCTTGATTCACTTTGATTCTCTCTTTGGGGAGTCAAACTGGTCAAGGTTTTTGAACTTAGAAGCTGACAAAGATATATCTTTATTAAAATTAGAAAATTACCTATTGAATCGATGCCCATCGCAAGAGATGAGCATAAGACAAATTAAAAAAAGGGAATGGTTGGTTGAAACAACAACCAAAAACCAATCGGAAAATTATCAATGTATAAAAAATATAGATAACATAAATATAAAGGTTACAAGGCATGATACAATGAACAGTGTGCAAGGCACAGTAGTAGTACCAAATCTTGAGGATGAAACATTAGATAGATTAATACTTTTAGATTCATTAAAGAAAAGGTACAATAATGTTGAAGACTGCGAAGTATATGAGGTCCCAAGCAGGAAAGACAAAAGTCAAACTATCAAAATAGCCAAGATAAAGTTCAGTGGCCAAACCTTACCCTTAAAAATTAAAATGCTAAGATTAAATAGGGAACTAAGACCTTATGTTCCTAAACCTATGCAATGCAAGAACTGTTGCAAATATGATCATACAGCAATTAAGTGCAGGAATATTTATAGATGTGCCTTTTGCAGCTCGCAGGACCATAAAACACGCTGGGACTGTGGCCAACCCAAATGCGTAAATTGTGGATTAGAACATCATGCCAGATCTAAATTGTGTGCGTTCTATATCTACAATACAGAACTTAAATTACTACAAGAACGAACTGGAATGACGATAAGAGAAGCAAAGTTAGAACTGAAAGTGAGAGGATTAAATGACCCAGCTAAGAAATTTAGGTATGCAGACACCTTAAAGTCAAGCAATACCAGAACTGAGACAAATGATAATAGAAATAAAGAAATACCACCACAAAAAATACAAGATGAAAAGAACTCTTCAAACATACATAATATTACGACTGTGGAAAATCGATTTAGCTCTTTATCGGAAATTGAAGTAGATAATGACATAGAGGAAAACAAAGAAGAATTAAAATCACAAGAATGTGAAAAAACAGATAATACTACTCGAAAGAGGCAACTGGATAAGACCCCACCTAATTCCACCAAACAAGTCTGTAAAAAGATAAATAACCCACCAATCTCGCCGAAAGCTAAAGTTCAGAAACAAAACTCTAATATTCCACTGTCTCCCATAGTAACAATAGTACCTCTAGGAACCGAATCACAAAATTCAGATGAAATGGAAAACCAAAATATAGGTCACTACAGTGAAAACGAAGAAATTCAACCATCACCAATTATAGGCGCCACAGGAAAAAACAAGGAAAAACAACAAACTGAGAAACATGAAGATACGTGCGGCTGCAGTAAATGCTTTATAGCAATGTGCCACAAAAATAAGACTATAACTAAAGACAGCCTAACCAACACCATAAGAAATTTCATGAGGAATAGGAGTAAGGAAAAAACAAACATCAAATCTCATGAAGAAGGTTGTATGTGTATTGAACACTTAGAATATTACAAAGAGAAACACATCAGTGTTGTAGATAATATTCTAAAGAAAATCAAAATGGAAAAATCAAATCAAGATAGTAAAAAAGTAACAGTTAACGAAAGTAAGATTCAAACTACAACAAAAAATGAATCAAGACCTTCAAAAATACAAATTAACTTATAAAAAATTTTAAGAAAATATCAGCTTTAATAATCTAGGGTAATTTGACCACTTATATTACACCATTCAATCGTTATATAATTCAATGGAATATAAATGGATTATAACGAGAATGCACTTAGGGGAAGTCCAACGACTTATTAGCGAACATGAACCAATGATTATATGTATACAACACATAGGAAAACGTGTTCCAAAAATAGGTAAATATCTACTAGCTACAACATCACAGGAAAATGAAAATAATTTAGGAACAGCAATATATGTCCATAATAAAATTATATACGACAAATTAGATATAGATTACACTGAATTGCAAATTTCAGCAATAACAGTGAAAATAGAAAATAATGTGTTTGATATAATTAACTTATACAATCAGCCTAATAAAAAGTATGATTTAAACAAATTACAGAAAATAATAAGATAGTTTAAGAATCCAATATTAATTGTAGGAGATTTCAATGCACATAACTCAATATGGGACTATAACAACATTACTCCAGATAAAGATGGAGCAAAAATAGAAAACTTAATGAACGCTAATAATCTTTGTTGTCTGAATGACAGCGAAGTAAATACATATTATTCCAGAACCCATGGAACATTTTCCACAGTAGATGTCACCCTTTGTTCAACAAATATAGTTGACAGACTAGATTGGAATATATGTGATGACTCCTACTCAAGTGACCATTTTCCCATAATAATATCCTTATTAAATAATGAACCAAAACCATATTCTCCACATTACAACATGCAAAAAGCAGATTGGGACATTTTTTACTTTCATACCGATAAAATGCCGCCCTATGATTATTTGAGAAATCACAATGAGACGAACGATTTCATTGTGTCCTTCATTAAAAAGGCAGCAGACAAAGCTATTCCTCATTCAAAACCCCATAATAAAAAACTTAAAGTCCCCTGGTGGTCAGATGATCTAACTGAATTAGTACGAGAAAAACACTCTCTAGCAAGAAGGTTAGATACTCTAAACAGAAGATTCAATAAAGTTAATAAATCAAAACCATTCACAGAAGAAAATATATTAAAAATGACAATTTTACTATTAGAAATAGATGTATTAAAACCTTTATATAATAAAATATCAGCCAAATTTAGAAAAGAAGTAATAAAAGGTAAAATAATATCTTGGAGGTCCTATGTGTCAGAAATAACAAGCGAAACATCCATTCAAAAAGTATGGGAAAAATTCAGAAAAATAAATGGAACAAACATTAGACCACCCAGACAAGCTATATTAGATAATGGAAATAAAATTTTAGATCCCTTCGAAATAAGTAACATACTTGGGGCAAGTTTTGCCAAAATAAGTAGTGACGAAAATCTAGACAAACATTTTAAAAAAGTAAAAAACAAAGCAGAGTCTATTATACTTAATTTTGAGACAAAGGAAGATATATATAATAAAAAGTTCAATATGGAAGAGTTAGAATATGCTCTCTTGAACAGTAATAAATCTGCCCCTGGAGGAGATGATGTTTGCTTTGAGATGATTTGCCACCTAGTACCTTTGGCAAAATCATACTTATTAAAATTTTACAATCATTTATGGCTCCAAAACTTGTTTCCAGACAAATGGCGAAATGCAATAATAATTCCTATACCCAAACCAGGAAAAGATGCTAGTAATGTGAATAATTATAGACCTATCTCATTAACAAGTTGTATATGCAAGTTATTGGAGAAAATGGTAAATGCACGACTTACATGGCACATTCGTGAAAATAAAATTTTAAGTCCTACACAGTTTGGTTCACAACGTAATAGGTCTAGTCTACATTAGATTCTCTGTGTAGTTTGGAAGACCATATACGTAGAGGATTTGAAAGAAAACAAATTACAATAGCTGTCTTTTTTTGACATTCAAAAGGCATACGACACTACATGGAGGTACGCAATATTAAAATCTTTACATAATAATAACATCCGCGGCCATCTTCCTAAATTATTAAAAACTTTATGACTGACCGCACTTTTCAGGTGAGAATAGATAATGTTTTTTCCAAAATATTTCCACTTGAAAATGGAGTACCACAAGGTAGCGTCCTTAGTGGTACTTTGTTCACATTGGCAATTAACAACATCAGTAACATGCTACTGGTTGGAATTAAGAGTAATTTGTATATGGATGATTTTGCAATATATTACACAGCATCACGCATAAAACATGCAGAAAGAATTATTAATAGAACTATAATAAAAATAGATGAATGGGCCTCATCAGTAGTATTTAGATTTTCCATAGAAAAAACCCAAGCGGTCATTTTTTATAAAAGTAAAATTTGGAAAAAAGGTGAAGAAGCAGAATTAAAAATGAGAAACCATAATATACCAATTAGCCAAACTGCAAAATTTTTAGGTTTAATATTTGATGCACACCTCAACTGGAAAGCCCATATAACTTACATAAAATCGAAATGCAAAAGAGCATTAAACCTAATTAAAATCTTTCTCACACAAATTGGGGAGCTGATAGACATACTCTTACTATACTTTATAAAGCAACAGTGCTATCAATTATTGATTATGGTAGTGAAATATATGGGTCAGCTTCAGAAGCAGCACTGAAAATATTAAACCCAATTCACAACGAAGGCCTAAGAATATGCACAGGAGCATTTAGATCCTCACCAGTCTCCTCTGTACAAGTTGAATGCGGCGAACTGCCACTATCCCTCCATAGAGAATTCATAACCATGAAAAGTGCATTAAGATCAAGGCAAGTGATTCACCAACTAAAAATCTATTTGAGTTAAGGGATGTCTTTATAAACAATCATTCACCACCTTTCCCAATTAGAACTAATAGACTGTTCGAGTCATTAAATATAAATATACAAGTACCTCCAATAGTAAAGTTACCACCCCATTGGACTATGATTAAAGTAAAGACTTGCACTCACTTGAAATATTTATCAAAAGTTCCGTATATACCCCAGAACACCATAAACAAAAAACCATAGAAACATATAAGACAAAAAAGTTCACATTATGCAATATATACCGACGGGTCCAAATCGCAACATGGCGTAGGATATGCAGCTATATCGCAGAACAAAACATATCAATTTTCTTTACCCAATCATGCCTCAGTCTTCACAGCAGAGTTGTGTGCAATTAAAGTAGCTATCAAAATTATAAAGCAAACTTCAATTAATAATTTTGTGATTTTTAGTGACTCGAGAAGTACCATAGAAGCTCTTCAGAATTACAATCCAAAAAATAATATTGTACAGCAAATTCAATTTGAACTCCACAAATTATATAAAAATGGCAAAAATATTGAAATATGTTGGATCCCTGCTCATGTGGGGATAAGAGGAAATGAAGAGGCTGATAAAGCAGCTAAAGAAGCAGTCCAAATGATAAAGCAAATGTAAACATCCCCACCAGTGATTATATAAGATATATAAAAACAATAATTGTAAATAAATGGCAAAACGTGTGGGCTGAAGAGCCTGAAAATAATAAATTAAAACAAATAAAACAGGATGTTAAATGGAGTTCAGCATATCAAAGAGAGAGACATGCTCAAGTAATCCTGACACGCCTCCGTATAGGCCACACTCGTCTGACACACGGCACTTGATGAGCAACCCACGCGACCCTGCTCCAGAGTGTTCAGAGTGCAAGGAGTTGGTAACAGTCAGACATGTCTTGTGCGAGTGTCCAAAGTATGACCAGCAGAGACTGTCAACTTTTGGAAATAAATCAATAAAAGAAATTTTGACAGAATCTTTTACATTTTCAGTAGTTCCAATTTTGACTTTTCTGAGGAACTGCAATTTAATTGATAAAATATAAGTTTTTTTTTTAGTGAATTTTAAAACAAAATTTCAAAAATTTAAAACTTAATTCCGAATTTTAATATACCGTTTTAGTATGTATGTAAGGGAACATGAGTAAATGTATTTATTGTGTGTGTGTTCTAGTATGAAAGCGTTTGCCTTTGTGCAATTTTTTTTATTTATCCTGAATGACCAATTTGGTCCCAGTTCTGGCCTAAGGGCTAGACCTGGCATTTTATCTAATCCTTCGGGCCAGCCCTAGGAGAGCTGAAAATCAGCTCGGTGGTCTGGTAAAACTACTTTTATAATAATAATAATCTGTCGAGTAAGTGGATAAGACCCCATCGGCAGACCATCAAGAACTCTTAGCATGAGGTCACTACCTCGCTGAGGCTCTTGAGGCGATGTAAGCTCCTAGGCAGTAGCCATTAAGTCTTTCGCCGACACAGGTAGGAACCAAGGTTTCTTATATTTTTGTTACCTACAACGTATGTTGTTTTCCTGTCTATTCAGTAATTAGCTGTCTCTTACCCTCCGCCAAAGGTGCCAATCAGCTAAGTATATATCTGCCAGGGAAGTTGAATGTATAAAAATGATATTGTCATGATACAATAAAGTTTTATACATACTTACCTGGCAGATATATACTATTAAATGGCCCACCCAGCCTCCCCTCAGGAGACAGGTGGAAGAGAAAATCTGTTTAGAAAATGGGAATGGTTCCTATTCCTGCCACCCAGCAGCAGTTGCGGTAGATCACCTGACCTACCTATAGAGTGTGCCGCGAAATTCGAATTTCTGTCGGGGACGACGGAGTCTATAGCTAAGTATATATCTGCCAGGTAAGTATGTATAAAACTTTATTGTATCATGACAATATCATTTTAAAATGGTGCAAACATTACGACAATCGAGCGAAAAAATTTCTGATTTTTTTCGGAAGAGTTACCGCGCGGACGATAGGAAATTTTTTTTTTATATAAATTCACCATAAATCGAAATATTGTGCTAGAGACTTTCAATTTGTTGCAAAATGAAGGTAAATGATTGAATATTACTAGAATATAAGAGTTTTAGCATACAATTGTGTTTTTCGACCATTTCGGTATAGTCAAAGTTGAACGAAGGTTGAAATGTTGGCACTTATCGTTATTTATATGAAAATATTTCAAAACTGATAAAAGCTACAACCATGGGTTGTTTTTAGTTGTATTGTACATGAAATTGCGCACATTTCCATATATAAAACTTAGTGTAACGGCTAATTTAAAATGGTGCGAACATTACGACAATCAGACGAAAAAATTTATGATTTTTTCGGAAGAGTTAGCACGCGGATGTAAGGAAAAAGTTTTTTTCATAAATTCACCATAAATCGAAATATTGTGCTAGAGACTTCCAATTTGTTGCAAAATGAAGGTAAATGATTGAATATTACTAGATTATAAGAGTTTTAGCTTACAATTGCGTTTTTCGACCATTTCGGTAGAGTCAAAGTTGACCGAAGGTTGAAATTTTGGCACTTATCGTTATTTGTATGAAAACATTTAAAAACTATCGTTATTTATATGAAAACATTTCAAAACTGATAAAAACTACAATCATGAGTATTTTTTTTATTCTACATGAAATTGCGCACATTTTCATATGTAATACGTACTCCATGTAACGGCTAATTTAAAATGTTGCAAAAATTATGTCAAAGTGACAAAATAATTTCTGAGATGTGTCACTGATACTTTTTAGTGCGATAAGAAAGAAACTCGCGCTTGTGCGCCTGTGTAACGATTGTAAACAAAACAACGCCTTGATCTGTGAGCTCCCAGCATCCCCCAAGGCGCGTGATTCAAAAGTTTTCGGCTGGTAGGCCTATAAGTATTTTTCCGCGAATTTTTAAAAAAACTTTTTTTATCGATGTACCATACATCCAGTCGGCACCCAACAGACAATTTGTCGACATATAATACGTCCAATCGGCGTTTAAGAGTTAACCACCTTTTCAAATGGTATGTTTTGTAGGGATAGTAATCAAATAATATAGATGAATGTATACATTTACCTCACCATATGTGATTTCATGTTCTGTTGTTTTCACCTTTACATACAGTGGTTTTAAATACCGCTTACCAACTCCAAAAATCTGGTTAATGGATTCATTAGCCAAACATTGTAAAACTGAAACTCCGTTCCGTTAAATGGCTGCCGCCAGTAAGTGGCGACTGCCTGTAACAGACAAAAATAGCATGCCTACATTGGTTTACTCAGTTTTACATTGGAACATTGCCTATAAACCAATAAACTACAAAATCACAAAATTTAATATTAGAAGAGTAACTGTATGTAAAGTACATTGTACATTGCATAAAATTTAATAGCTTAAAAATTTAAAGAAAATTAGTATGTCCTATTGTTTACTTGATGTTTAGAGCTATTTCTGGGCTCAGTTCGTGTTGCTACGCGAAATAATCCTTAAGTTCATTATTTCTAGGTAAATGATACTAACATATACCAGAGAAAAAATAAATTCAGGAGGATCTCAGGATAACTGACTCGCTCACCCTAAATAAAAGAGGGTGTCGGTATGGTATCTGGGGCGAGTGAGACCACTACCACGAACCTCTTGCCATTTAGAATTCTCCTTCACCAGAATCCCCCTCCTGAAAGAGCCGGTACACAGTCGGAGACAGCAACTACTACTACTACGCTACGCACCACGCCGACTGTCGCGCCTCTAGTGGCCATCCTTTTTCGTTAGCGAACTAGGTAGCATATGCCATTTTTACTCTGTGCATTTGGTGTACTTTTCCCTGGAATTATATTCACCATGGAACTAGCAGCTATCACCACAGCTAAGTTAAGTACCCTGAAAGGTTTGAATTTAGTTTTTGTCAGCCAGGGACCCTTATTTACCGTTTCTTAGGTCCGAAATGGTCTCCTGGTCTGGCGCATGGCGGCCAGCGGCTCACCTCATGTTCGGTTAGATTTCTCGGTCCCCCATACCATGGCATCTATCCCGTATTTTACCTTTTTGTTGGTTATATCACGTGCTACACAAGTTCCCATTATCTTTTTACATCGTATTATTTGGGAATTCATTGCCTATGCCTTAGATTCAAGTTCATGCATGCATGTCTCTTTGTAGGTGTCTAGGCGCTAGAGTGATTATTCATTTATTTTCCTTCTAGTCTAGTATCCTGGCTGTTGCCCTCCGTTTTACGTGTCGGCTAAGGCTAGCTTCTGAGCAGTCGGCTTGTTTCCTTCGGGGAACTAGCCTACTTCTCCTGGACGTCCCTATTCTCTCTCACTCGTGTTTTCCCTCTCTCTCTTTTACGATGTAAAAATTTTATTTATTTGTAGGGTTAGCATATTAGGGCGATCAGTTTAGCCTAGGTGGTTTTGTTGCATTATATCTACTTGGTCCAACTGTGATCAGTTTTGTTGCATTATCGCCCCTTGGTCCTCTCGAGCTCACGTGGTCGCTCGACCTAGGCTGTTTTGTTGCATCACCTCTTGGTCCACATGCGATCGTGTGGAGCCACTGGTCGCCCGAGTCCCAGTCCCCTTCCCTCCCTCCCAAGTGGAGGGGGGGGTCTGTCCTGGCTTGCTTACGGTTGCTATGGCAACCATCCGAGCACCACTCCCCCCTCCCCCTGTTAGGGGGTCACGGGAGTTTGGGACAGCTGGGAGCACTGATGGGCCGCATGTTCTCTCCTTGAGGTCTGGAGGAGCTCCGGCGTGATCAGGGGAGGGTTGGCCACCCCCCTCTGTTTGCATCGGTTCTTTTCCGGTGTTCCTTGGGTCTTGTTTCTCTTCCCCCTACCCCTTGTTATGCATTACCCCTTCGCCTGCTGACGGAGCGCCTGCTTGCTATCCGGGTGTACCTTCGGTTGTCGGGGGGGTAGCTGGCTCCGCCAGCCACCGGAGGGGAAGAGATATCCATTGGTCCTACATGCTTTCCCTAATTCACGTAGTCCCTTCGTCATCCGACGGAGCGCTTGCTTGTTACCCGAGCGCCCCTCTAGTTGGCGGAGGTGTTTTATGGCGGAGCTACACGCTCCAAATTAAATTAATTAATTTAATTCTAGTTTAATTATGGGTAATCCTCTCTCGTTCCCCAGCGTGGTGTACTACTCCTTGAAACTCATTATAGGTGTATTAAAATTATCTGGTTGGATCATACTCCCCTCTCCGGTGTACACCAGAGTTTTACCAACCAGTTACTAGGTCGTAGACCTTCTTCCACACGGAGTTCAGGGGGGGATTATGCCCAAAAATTTTAGGCTACTCCGGCATGCAACGGAGCATCATATTAGCCCTGTGAGTGTATTACGTTGATACTTATGTATCTTTCCACTTACAGGCTACTAACTGTCAGGAGGCCGGGTGCAACGCCGTCCTCCAGGACCCCTGCGGACACGAGGCCTGTAGGTCCCATGCTCCTTGTGCTGTCCGCCACAACGAGCTGATTGTCTGGCACCATGAGTCTTGTTCCATTTGTTACGACTTGGTGGGCCAGTTTTTGGATGGAGTAAGTATATACCGGTGTGGGGTTTGTTCTTTCCATGGTATATACTGTTACATGACTTAACGTTATATTGCTATATGGTTATATGTGTCAATTGTTAATGATCCGTCCTCGGGGCTTCGTTGTAAGGATTACAATGACCCTCTTTTCCAGGCTGCCACCGTTAAGGAAGCCGCGTCGGCTACCCTGTGGGCCTGGGTAGGAGGCTTCGGCAAAAACGCGCCGAAGGGGCAGCCATACATACTGGATAAGAAGATGGCTGTCCAGATCTTCCCAGGCGGGAAGTCGACGGGGTACGTGGACCCCACCGCGGCAGCTCCGACGATCGCTAATATCCAGCAACAGGTGGAGCAAGCCCTGATTGAGGGAGGAGGCCAGGACATCTCGGCAGACGTAGCTACTCTCGACCTCAATATAGAGCCAATGGTGGTAGGTGCAGATGACTTATTAGTTGAGGTAGGTTTGTTAGGTGCCCAAGGGCTTCCCTTGGGTGCTTCTGGATCTTCTTCGCCTGTCCCTTCTTCTTCTTCCTTTCAAGGCTTCATGGGATCTGAGATCCCTGCTAGTACGCCTACTGCCTCTGTAGTCCCCAAAGTAAAGGGGCAAAGAGAGCAGAAGACCCTTCAGAAGACGTCGTCGTCTTCATCTTCTCGTAAGTCTTCGGCTAACCATCCCGGAGCAGAGAAGGCGAAGTCCTCTTCTTCGCATTCGAAAGGGTTGAGAGGTATATCCTCTAAGGAGAAGGCCCGTGCTCCCGCCGAGCCAGTACCTTCTCCCGCTACCGGAACTCCTCCGGTGGCCCCTGTTGGGGCCAGTCCGGCTGGTCCCTTCGATCCTGTTGTGTTTATGGCAGGGGTCATGCAGCAGGTAGGAGACTTGGTCGGATCTTTGAATACGAGATTCGAACATATGTTTGCTCAGATCTCCACCTCGCTGACTCAGTCTGGACAGTCTATTCAGAATATTTCTGAACGTCTGTTGGACCAGGAGAACCGGCTGGCAGGACTGAGCCAAGCACCTCAGGCCGATCTCCCCGTAGTAGGCGCCGGACTTGCCCAGTTGCCTGACTACAATACCCTTCCCACCTTCTCTATGAACAATCCTTGGAGGGTAGCAGCCTTTGCGCCCTACAAGGACAGTATGATCTCCATCCCGGCCTGCAGTCTCCTTTCATGGGGTATGCCAGACTGACGGAGGCAGCCTTGAATAGGGAAGATAAGATCCCTAAGGAAACGGTGTTATACAGCCGCGACCATGCTCAGAGGGAATGGGTACATTGCCTGGAGGATTGGGATTGTACCAATACCAAACTCCAGGCATTTAAGAGTCCCTTTACTATCTTTGCCACGGAGGAGGAGGCACCACTCCCCTTCACGACTAAGATAGCTGAGATTACTCTGCAAGCTGTCATGAAGGATGAACCCCTTCCTCAGCTCAGGGAATCGGATCCTACGTCCCCTCTCTTCCCTGCATTTGGTGATCTTTGGGAGAACCTACCAGCTACATTCACGGTAGGTAAGCTCAAACCGGACTGTGCCATGGAACAGTTTGGTGAGAGGCTGCCTAGATTACCAGACAATCTCATACAAGCCGAGTTCAAGGCAAGAACAAGACTAGGCAGGACTCTGAACTCTCTAGTCATAACCGAAGTGGCTGCTCTGACTTACAGTACGGAGCCTTTATTTAAGCTCCTAGCTAAGTCTCAGACGCAAACCGTACAGTCTGACCTGTACGAGTTTGCGTTGGCAAGGAGAAACTGTAGGAAACATGTCCTTCAAGAAGCAACAATTCGCCATGAACCGAATAAGCTGCTTTCTTCAAACATCTGGGGGGCGGACCTCTTTCTGGAATCTGCCGTAAATGAGGTACAGCACGAGGCAACGAGGCTTAACCAAAGCCTCAGAACTCACTGGGGTCTCTCCAGTAAGAGGAAACCCGAGAACCCTTCCTCTGCTACAAAGAAATTGAAGAGGACTAAGAGGTTCCCACCCTACCAAAAGCAGCAACAGCAGCACTTCATACAAGCAGTTCCGGTCTCTCAACCAGGACAACCGGCAGCTGCAAAGGGGCAGAACCAGCCCATCGTCCTGTTGTCTCCACAGAGTCAGCCCTCGACCTCCTACTCTGTTTCCCCGGCTTTCAATCCAGTATTTGAAAGCCAAGCCTTCCAAACCATCAACAGGTTCGCAAGGGGAAGTAGGGCTAGGGGTGCCTTTTGGCAGAGGGGTGCAGGAAGGGAAACCAACAGAGGCAAACACTTCCGTGGAGGACGCGGAGCACGCCCCGCACAACAGCAGTGAGATCTCCCAGGTAGGAGGGAGGCTGTTCCTCTTCCGCCACAGGTGGGGGTTCAGCAATTGGGCACAGAGCATCGTGTCCAAAGGGCTGGGATGGAGTTGGATCAAAGGTCCTCCTCCATCCAAATCATTCCTTCAGCTACCAACAAAGGAATTGACAGATTATGCAGAAGATCTCCTTCAGAAAGGGGTAGTGTCAAGTCAAGCATTTAAAGTTTCAAGGACGCTTATTCAGCGTGCCAAAGAAAGGCTCATCAAAAAGAAGAATAATCTTAGACTTGTCCCGGCTAAACTTATTCATTCGTTGCGACAAGTTCAAAATGCTGACCATCTCGCAGGTGCGGACCTTACTTCCCCGTGGGGCCGTCACCACCTCTATCGATCTTACAGACGCATACTATCATATCCCAATCGCGAGACACTTTCGCCCATACCTAGGCTTCAAGCTGGGAAACCAGGCATTCTCTTTCAAAGTGATGCCCTTCGGGCTGAACGTAGCCCCCAGGGTATTCACGAAAATAGCGGAAGCAGTAGTACAACAACTGAGATTGCAAGGGATAATGGTAGTAGCGTACCTCGACGATTGGCTGATTTGGGCGTCAACCGTCGAGGAATGCCTCAGAGCCTCAAACAAAGTAATTCAATTTCTGGAACATCTAGGGTTCCAAATAAACAGGACAAAGTCCAGACTTACACCGGAGTCTCGTTTTCAATGGCTCGGCATTCAATGGGACTTGACCTCCCACAATCTGTCAATTCCTGCGGTCAAAAGGAAGGAAATAGCTAAGTCAGTAAGGCAATTTCTCAAGAACAAATGAGCATCAAGGAGAAACCAGGAAAGGATCCTAGGTTCACTCCAGTTTGCTTCAGTAACGGATGTTCTGTTAAAAGCAAGACTGAAGGACATAAATAGAGTTTGGCACTCAAGAGCAAATGTCAAATCTCGAGACAAGTTGTCAGTAATCCCGCAGGTTCTTCGCAATCATCTCCGTCCATGGGCGGAAGTAAGAAATCTGTCCAAGTCAGTTCCTCTTCAATATCCTCCTCCGGTGTTGACTATCCACACAGACGCCTCGCTAAGCGGGTGGGGAGGATATTCTCAGTTCAAGAAAGTCCAAGGAACCTGGTCACCTCAGTTCCGCCAGTTTCACATAAACGTATTGGAGGCCATGGCAGTATTTCTCACTCTGAAGAGGCTTCTTTCAGCAAAGAATTCTCATATAAAACTGGTCTTGGACAGTGCAGTAGTAGTACACTGCATCAACAGGGGAGGATCCAAATCAAAACATGTGAACCATGTCATGGTAGCCATTTTTTCCCTAGCAAACAAGTACAAATGGCATCTATCCTCCACTCACTTGGCGGGAAAAGGAACGTGATAGCAGACGCCCTGTCCCGATCAGTTTCTCTAGAATTAGAGTGGTCCCTGGACAACAAGTCATTCCAGTGGATACGCCGGAGTGTTCTGGGTCTTCAGGTGGACCTTTTCGCATCTCAAGCAAACCACAAGCTCCCTTGCTATGTGGCCCCCAACCTGGACCCTCTGGCTTATGCCATAGACGCCATGTCCATAGATTGGAATCAGTGGAAGAAGATTTACATCTTTCCTCCAGTGAATCTTCTATTGAAAGTCCTGAACAAACTCAAGACATTCAAGGGACAAGTAGCTCTAGTAGCCCCGGACTGGCCCAAGAGCAAATGGTATCCTCTGCTTCTGGAATTGGGTCTCCGACCTCGACGGATCCCCAATCCCAAACTATCTCAGTCATGGTTTTTGAATGATGTCCTCAAACTGGCCTCAGACACTGACAACACTTCTTGCTCATTCATAATGTTACTAAGAAAGACGCTATTCTTGCTAAGTCTGGCCTCAGGAGCTAGAATATCAGAACTGTCGGCCCTTTCCAGAGATGCTGGACATGTAGAATTCCTCACTTCAGGGGAGGTTCTACTTTCCCCAGATCGTAGTTTTCTGGCAAAAAATGAGGACCCTTTGATGAGGTGGGCCCCTTGGAAGGTCATCCCTCTTCCTCAAGATCCTTCTCTTTGTCCAGTGACGACCTTACGAGCCTTTCTGTCTAGGACATCCTCTAAATCCTCAGGCCCCCTCTTCATGAGGGAAAGAGGTGGCACTATCTCAATAAGGGGTATCAGGCAACAGATCCTTTACTTCATTAAACAAGCAAACCCTGAATCATTCCCAAAAGCCCATGACATCAGGGCAGTAGCCACCTTTATTAATTAGTTCCAGCATATGAATTTTGATGATTTAAAAAAGTATACTGGCTGGAAATCGCCGACAGTTTTCAAGCGCCATTATCTGAAGTCCTTGGAATCTTTAAAATTTCCGGCAGTGGCAGCGGGAAACATAGTTTCCCCTGACACTGCTCAGTAGTTGTAGTCGAAGATCCAGATCTCCTTTCTACCTGCCTCAACTAATATTTCACCTAACCTAACGTTATGCTCTCTCTGGTCCTTTAGCCTTAGCTGCTTAAGATAATACTTATAGTGGTGTGTCCCTTATTTTTTTTGCTAGGGGCACCCACAGCTTTATCATATATATATTGTAATTCTGGTTGGTGTTGCTCCCCTTATTTTTATGCTAGGGTAGCACACCAACATTTATTGATGTACCATATATTAATAATAATTGTATAAGTTCAGTGAGTAATTTTCCTCTATGTACTGAAACTCACTAGTGTTATTTAAGTTATCATAAGTTAGTATAAGTTTAATTTTAAGGTTAACTACATGTCTGTATTCTTTACTTTAAGTTAACTTTATTTTATGATAACTTGTAAGTTCTTAATAATATTATATTTATTTGTTTTACTTTAGTTTTATTGAGACCTTCCACTTTTGCTTTACAATCTTGTGCTATTTCTCTGGTACTATTTCATGTAGCGACACGAACTGAGCCCAGAAAAGGGATTTTGACGAAGGAAAAATCTATTTCTGGGCGAGGGTTCGTGTCGCCCAGTGAAATCCCCCCCCCCCCCCCCATGTCCCGCCTTGCAGCCCAAGATTGGCATCTAACGACAAGGATGGCCACCAGAGGCGCGACAGTCGGCGTGGTGCGTAGCGTAGTAGTAGTAGTTGCTGTCTCCGACTGTGTACCGGCTCTTTCAGGAGGGGGATTCTGGTGAATGAGAATTCTAAATGGCAAGAGGTTCTTTTATTTAGGGTGAGCGAGTCAGTTATCCTGAGATCCTCCTGAATTTATTTTTCTCTGGTATATGTTAGTATCATTTACCTAGAAATAATGAACTTAGGATTATTTCACTGGGCGACACGAACCCTCGCCCAGAAATAGATTTTTCCTTCGTCAAAATCCCTTAAATAATGAAATTTCCTGAAAAATCAGTAAAAATTAAAAAATATGGCAATGTAGTTATAAGCGGTTTCTTTTTTTACTTATTTTTTTGTATATGATGTCCAGTGCAATGAAAAAAAGGATTTTGACGTAGGAAAAATCTATTTCTGGGCGATTGGTTCGTGTCGCCCAGCGAAATAATCCTTTAGTTCATTATTTCTTAGGTAAATGATCTAACAAATACCAGAGAATAAACAAAATAAAGAAGAGGTCAGTATAACTGACTCGCTCACCCAAATAAAAGAAGGGCGTCGGTATGAACACTAGGGCGAGTGAGACCACTACCACGAACTTCTTGTCATTTAGAAATTTCCCACAACAAAATCCCTCAAGGAGAGAGCCGACCCACAGAACGGGGCAGCAACTACTACTACTACAACCCACGCCAAGGTGACTGCCACGCCTCTGGTGGCCATCCTGAAGTTAGCAATCAATCTTGAGCGAAGGGTTGGGAAGAGGTGGGATTTCGCTGGGCGACACAAACCAATCGCCCAGAAATAGATTTTTCCTACGTCAAAATCCTTTTTCTGGGCTCAGTTCGTGTCGCTGCACGAAACAATACCAGAGAATTAGCACAAGATTGAAAATAAAGAGGGTCTCAATAAAAC
The DNA here is from genome assembly GCF_015104395.2 of Macrobrachium nipponense. Lineage (NCBI taxonomy): Eukaryota > Metazoa > Arthropoda > Malacostraca > Decapoda > Palaemonidae > Macrobrachium > Macrobrachium nipponense. Next base: position 48,637,568 of record NC_061090.1, on the reverse strand, counting down.
TAAAATTTAACTACATACTATAATTGTAACAAAATATTCATACAACTTGTTCAGACAATTCTGAAAAAAGAACAATAACTAAATGTAACTTATAACTATAATTATTTACAAAGTATTTACATAAGTTACAGCTATGAATATGAAAATTAACATGTGTGTGAAAAAATCTTAACATAAAAAACACACTGAATAAAAACACACTGAATAAGTTTTATAGATACCAATACAAAAGACAATAAACCATTGATAATGGGAGTGTGGAACCCTAGCATAAAAATAAGGGGACCTCACTCTAATGCTAATATATACAACCAATTGTGGGTGACCCTAGCATAAAAATAAGGGACACCCACTAGACAATCATAAGAGCAGCTAAGACTCAAGGGCAAGTGTAGAGGAACATGGTAGGTTAGACAAACTGTTGACCGAGGTAGGAAGAAAGGAGATCTGGATCTTCAACTATACTACTGGGCAGAGTCAGGGGAAACTATGTTACCCGCTGCAACTGCCGAAAATTTCAGAGATTCCAAAGACTTCAAGTAGTGACGTTTAAATACTGTCGGCGATTTCCATCCAGTATATTTTTTCAAATCATCAAAGTTCATATGTTGGAAATAACTGACATCGTGTGCCTTAGGGAAAGATTCAGGGTTAGCTTGTTTAATAAAGTATAGGATCTGTTGCCTAATACCTTTAATTGATAAGGTACCACCTTTTTCTCTCCTAAAGAGGGAACCCGAAGAGGAGGAGGATGTCCTAGACAGAAAGGCTCGTAAGGTCGTCACTGGACAAAGAGAAAGATCTTGGGGAAGGGGTAAGACTTTCCATAGTTCCCACCTCAATAAGGGATCCTAATTTTTTGCTTAAAAGCTGCGATCCGGAGAGAGCAGAACTTCTCCTGAAGGGAGAAATTCTACATGACCCGCATCTCTGGATAGCGCCGACAGTTCTGAAATTCTAGCTCCTGAAGCCAAGCTTAATAAAAATAATGTTTTTCTTAAGAGCATTATAAATGAACATGTCGTATTATCTGTATCTGAAGCCAGTTTTAGAACATCATTCAGAAACCATGACACTGAAGTAGGCCTTACTGAAGGTCTAAGTCTAGCACAAGCCTTGGGAATAGACGAAAAGTAAGAGTCTGTAAAGTCTATATTAAAACCCAACTGAAAGATCTTCTTCAAGGCTGACTTGTTTGTCGTAATAGTACTAGCTGCAAACCCTTTTTCAAATGAGGATCTGAAAAAGGATATAGCCGAATTGATTGTCATGATTTTAATGTCCGATTCCTTCAGGAAGGATGCCAACTTTTTAACTGCAGTGTCATACTGCCTCAAAGTTGAATCCCTTTTATCTGATTCTAAGAAGAGGATATTTTGTGGATCTACATTTGCATCCCTCTTGGCCGCAAACTTCATGAAGTCCATAAAGTTAGGGCTTTGAGAATTCCTGAGGAAGCGAACACAGTCTTCATTTGTACCGACTGGGAGAGTCTGGGATTGGGAATTCGAAGGGGACGAAGACCCAATTCTAGCAGCAGGGGGTACCAGTTGCTCTTCGGCCAGTCCGGAGCTACTAGAGCTATCTGACCCTTGAAAGTCCTGAGTTTGTTCAGCACTTTCAGGAGAAGATTCACCGGAGGAAAGACATAAATCTTTTCCCAGTTGTTCCAGTCTATGGACAGAACGTCTGTGGCATAGGCCAGAGGGTCCAGGTTGGGAGCCACATAACAAGGAAGTTTGTGGTTCGCTTGAGATGCAAACAGATCTACTTGCAGGCCTGGTACCCTCCGGAGAATCCATTGGAACGAACTGTTGTCCAGCGATCATTCCGACTCCAGTGGAACTGAACAGGATAGAGCATCTGCTATGACATTTCTCACTCCTACCAGATGGGTGGAGGAGAGGTGCCAACCGAACTTGTCCGCCAGGGAAAAGATGGCTACCATGACATGATTCAGGTGTCTTGACTTGGAGCCTCCCCTGTTTATGCAGTGAACTACCACTGCGCTGTCCAGAACTAACTTTATATGAGAGTTCTTTGGTGGAAGTAACCTCTTCAGAGTCAAGAACACTGCCATTGCTTCCAATACATTTATGTGAAGTTGGCGGAATTGGGGTGACCATGTTCCTTGAACTTTCTTGAACTGAGAATATCCTCCCCAGCCACTTAATGAAGCGTCTGTGTGGATAGTAATTCCTGGAGGGGGAAACTGAAGAGGTACTGACATGGACAGGTTCTTCAACTTTGTTCAAGGACGCAGACGATTTCGGAGAATCTGTGGTATTGCTGACAATTTGTCCCTGGATCTGACATTTGCTCGTGAGCGCCAGATCCTGGTTAAGTCTTTCAGTTTGGCTTTCATCAAGATGTTTGTCACTGAGGCAAACTGAAGGGAACCTAGGATTCTTTCCTGGTTTCTCCTTGAAGCATATTTGTACCTTAGAAATTGCTTCACTGACTTCACTATTTCTTTCCTCTTGGCTATTGGAATCGACAGAGTGTGAGAAGATAGATTCCATTGAATGCCCAGCCATTGAAAGCTGGACTCCGGAGTGAGTCTTGACTTTGTCCTGTTTATCTGGAACCCCAGATATTCCAGGAACTGAATGACCTTCTTTGTGGCTTTGAGGCATTCCTCGACTGTTGGTGCCCAAATCAACCAGTCGTCGAGGTACGCTACTACCATTATCCCTCCCCTGAGACCTTAGTTGTTGAACAACTACTTCCGCCAATTTCGTGAACACTCTGGGTGCTACAGGTAAGGGCGAAAGTGTCCTGCAATAGGGATATGATAGTATGCGTCTGTAAGATCGATAGAGGTGGTGACGGCCCCACGGGGAAGTAAGGTCCGCACCTGCGAGATAGTCAGCATTTTGAACTTGTTGCATCGAATGGCCAAGTTTAACAGGGACAAGTCTAAGATTACCCTTCTTTTTAATGAGCCTTTCTTTGGCACGCTGAATATGCGACCTTGAAACTTCAGTCGCTTGACTCTCGCTATTGCTCCTTTCTGAAGGAGCTCCTCTGCATACTCCGTCAATTCCTTCGATGGAAGTTGAAGGAAAGGTCTGGGTGGAGGGGGGCCTCCGATCCAACTCCAACCCAGACCTTTCGACACAATACTTTGTGCCCATTTGCTGAATCCCCACCGATGCCGGAAGAGAAACAGCCTCCCTCCTACCTTGGAGATCTCACTGCTGCTGAGTCGAGTGACCTCCGCGGCCTCCACGGAAGTGCTTTCCCCTATTAAGCGACCTTCCTGATCCTCTCTGACGAAAGGATCCCCTAGCCCTACCTCCCCTGGCGAACTGGTCAAAGTGTTGGAAGGCTTGGCCCTCGAACACCTGGTTAAAGGCCGGGGAGACAGCATAGGAAGTGGAAGGCTGAGCCTGAGGGAAAATCAGGTAGATTGGTTGAGTCTGGGTCTTCGACGTAGAAGGCTGGCCTGGCTGAACAACCGGCACCGCTGACACAGCCTGGCTGAAGTGTTGTGGCTTCTTCTGGTAAGGCTGAAACCGTTTGGTCTTTTTCAGTTTCTTGCCTGCAGAAGACGGGTCTTGGCGCCTCTTAGCAGAGAGGCCCCAACGATCCTTGAGGCTCTGGTTGAGCCTCGTCGCCTCGCTTTGGACCTCCCTAACCATTGCTTCAGGGAAGAGGTCTGCCCCCCAGATGTTGGAAGAAAGCAGCTTATTCGGCTCATGCCGAATAGTAGCTTCCTGGAGGACATGTTTGCGACAGTTGACCCTCGCCGTCACAAACTCGTACAAGTCTGATTGGACCGTACAAGTCTGCGATTTGGTCAACAATTTGAAGAACGGCTCTGAAGCGTAAGATAAAGCCGCTACCTCCGTCATTGCCATGGTGTTGATAGACCTGGCCAGCCTAGTTTTAGCCTCAAACTCGGCTTGAATGAGGCTATCAGGAAGTCTTGGGAGCTTCTTGCCGAACTGGTCCATCGTGCAGTCCGGCTTGAGCTTGCCTACCGAAAAAGTATTCGGCAGGTCCTCCCACAAATCTCCAAGCGAAGGGAGCAAAGGTGATGTGGGATCTGCTTCCCTTAACTGAGGCAAGGGCTCTCCCTTTAAGCCAGCTGGGATGGTAACTCTGGCAATCTTAGTTAGAAAAGGGAGAGGAGTCTCTTCCTCCATCGTAAAGATGGTGAAAGGACTCTTAAATGCCTGGATTCTGGTGTTGGAGCAGTCCATCTCATCCAGACACCGGAGCCACTCTCTTTGAGCCTGGTCCCTGGAGTACAGCACTGTCTCCCTAGGGTAGCCAATGAACGGAGGCTGAAGATTCTCTGGGTAAAACTCGAAGTCTTCAATCCTTCGAGTACCACACTCCGGAATGGAAATGAACCCGTCCTGGAAAGGGGCGTAGGAAGCCACTCTCCAGGGGTTGTTCATCGAGAAAGGAGGAAGAGAATCATGGGGAGGAAGTTGGAGCAGGCCTACACCAGGTGCCGGGGAGGCAGCTTGAGGGGCCTGATTGAAGCCGGACATTAGGCTTTCCTGAGTGGCAATCCTGTCCGATAGTTGCGAGAACATCTGCTCCATACTTGTCCTCAGAAAGCCTACCAAATCTCCCATCTGCTGCATCATCCTGACGGAGAAAGCGTTGGGATCGAAGCTAGGAGCAGATGTAGAAGTGGATGGGTAACTCGCTAGAGGTACCGAAGAGGAAGGAGAGACCACTGACTCCGCCGGAGTACGGGGCATCTCCTTGGAGGACTTGCTCTTAGAAGCTCTAGAGCCCGAAGCAGATGATTTACCCTTCTCTGCTCTGGGGTTAGAAGCCGAAGACTTACGAGATGAAGACGCCGAAGAAGTCTTTTTAGACGACGACGTCTTTGTCAGGGTTTTCTGCACCCTGTGACCCTTCACTTTAGGGACCACAGAAGTGCTAGGCTTAGTATATGAGAGCTCAGCTCCCGTAAAGCCTTGGAAAGAAGCAGGAGAAGCAGCAGGGGAAGAAGATCCAGTGGCGCCCAAGGGAAGCCCTTGAGCGTCCAACGTACCTACCTCGACCAACAGGTCGTCTACACCTACCATCGGTTCTACATTTAAGTCTAGTGTGGCGACTTCCGCTGAGATGTCCTGGCCTGGTTCCTTCATACACGCGGCGACCTGCTGCTGGATCGTCGTCATCGTCGGGGCTGCCTCCGCCGGGTCGACGTACCCCTTCGACTTGCCGCTGGGGAACAGCAGGACAGCCATCCTCTTCTCCAGGATGTAGGGCTGTCCCTTGGCGGCATTCTTGCCGAATCCGCCGACCCAAGGCCTCAAGGTCGCGAGGGCGGTCTCTCTAACCGCGGGAGCCTGGAAGAGAGGGTGTCTGTTAGATTTTAGTTTAAAGTTGAGGGTCAACCTTAGACTAAAATAGCCTTAAGACTAGACATTATCGGCATATATTCCACAATAATATGGGTAACTTAAGCTTAAAACTATATTTCAAAACTTAAGCTTAAGATATAATTCAGAATTTCTATCGTATGTATATACTGATGGAAATACTTACCCCGTCCAAAAACTGACTCACAAGATCATAGCAGATCGTACATGTTTCGTGGAACCAGACCTGCAGATTCCCGTGAGGAGTCGCACACGGAGCATGAGACCTGCAGACTTCATGCCCACAGGGGTCCTGGAGTACGGCGTTGCACCCCGGGTGCTCACAGTTGGTAGTCTGTAAGTGGAAGGATACATGAGTACCGATATAACACTCACAGGGCTACTCTAGTACTCCGTTGCATGCCGGAGAATGAAAAAGTTTTGGGCATAACCCCTCCCCTACTGCCTTAATAGGCATAATGAGAGCTCCGGTGTATGCCGGAGAAGTAACACCGAGGGCAAGGGGGGGACCCAGTTTAAGATAACTTATAAATAACTTATAATTAACTTAAGCATAAAATAGTAACAAAAATCCGGAGGACGACTCCGAATCGCGGTGCTTTCCGACTCTGCCGGCTACGCCGGAGAGACGAAATGGTGAAAAGCAACAGTGACCAACTGGAACGCATACACTCCGCCGGTAGTCGGGGCTACCGTACCTCCCTCCCCTGTAATCGATGGAACTCCAGGAAAGAGAACAGAGATCCAGTACCACGGGGAAGAAGGTGAGGCGGGGCGAAACAGTACTCAAGCATACAGCGGAGCGCTGGAGCAACAAAGGCGGGGGGAGGCCAACCCCCCGACTTCGCTACAGCGAAGCACCGTGAAGCAGGGAGACAAGGTCACTCCCAGCCAGGTGTCTGTCCAGACTCCCCTACTTCCTCCGCGTAGGGAGAGAGGGTGTCGGGCTCGGATGGAGCGAGCAAGGACAGACCTCCCTCCCCCCTACTCTATGGAAGAGCGGGGGGAGGGCAAGGCGACTGGGACGGGCGTCTGGCTGTACCGCGATCACAGGGTGACCACGGTATGATAACACAATAAAAACAACGAAATCAATAGCCTAGGCTAATGCAACCAAACTGATCAGAAAGATGCAACAAACGTGATGCAACAAAACTGATAATAAGGAAGCAACAGAACTGATGGGGACCATGGGACCATGAAACCTAGGCTAAGAGAACGGACCAGACGCCCTAGGCTAAACAAAATATAATAAATAAAATAAAAGTAGGGGAAATAAAATATAGAAAGAGAGAAAATCCAGGAGTGTACGACTAACCCGAAGGAAAGTCTACCACTCAAAGCTAGCCTGGGCCGATACGAAGAGCGATGGCTAGGGTCTGGATAGAAAAAAGATAATGCCTACGTAAGGTAGAGAGACATGCATGCATGACCTAAACCAAGGCAGACTAGATCCCCTAATAATATCATAATAATAAGGGCTAGAGACGCACAGTAAAAATAAGAGAAAAGTTCCAGGTATAGGAGACCGAGAACCAACCCGCCACGAGGCAGAACAATGCCGCCATGCTTCCGACCGGGAACCTGTATTTATACCAAAAAAATGGCAAACACAGGCTCGAGGAAGGAACGAACTAAATAGGAACCTTTCGGAATACTTAACTTAGCCGCTGCGATGGCAGAAAGTTCCATGGTGGCGAAAAAATCCGTAAATAGCACAAAAACACAAGAGCAAGGGAAACGCGTGCGTCTTGTAGCCTTCTAACGAAAAGGATGGCCACCAGAGGCGCGGCAGTCACCTTGGCGTGGGTTGTAGTAGTAGTAGTTGCTGCCCCGTTCTGTGGGTCGGCTCTCTCCTTGAGGGATTTTGTTGTGGGAAATTTCTAAATGACAAGAAGTTCGTGGTAGTGGTCCCACTCGCCCTAGTGTTCATACCGACGCCCTTCTTTTATTTGGGTGAGCGAGTCAGTTATACTGACCTCTTCTTTATTTTGTTTATTTTCTGGTATTTGTTAGATCATTTACCTAAGAAATAATGAACTAAAGGATTATTTCGCGCAGCGACACGAACTGAGCCCAGAAATAAGAAAATTGCCTAAAAAACAATAAAAACTGCAAAATCACATAAAATACTCTGCATTGAAAGCTTATATACTGTAATTCCATGTGACAACACTATTAATGACATTATGATATGCGTTCTTTATAGGGGGACTTGGTCATTTTTTAAGGAGGTTAAGTTATTTTTAATGACCTAAGTCACATATGTTGAAATTAACTGCTAATGTTATGCAGAGTATACTTGTATTACAGTTCAGTTAAACAATCATTGATTTAGAATTTTTAATGTCTTTAATGTCCACCTTAATATTCATTATTTCAATCTTATTCCTTATAATGTAGAAAATGTAAGTAGCCGCTTATATGGTGATTTCAGTTGTTGCAGTGTTATGCATATCCCATACCTGAAATGTTTTACCAGGGTGTCAAGGTTTTGGAATAAAACTGTTTTTTTTACCTTGCTGTATAATTTGAAAATGGTAATTTACAAAAAGGTTGTTTCAGATATACAAATACATACAGTACAATGAAGATGTATGGCTATTGTAAGGGAATGGTTTGACCTTTGTATTGCCACATGTTATTTCTGAAAAACAGTTAAAGTAGAAACTAATGAAAATATTTCTTCTCTGGATGAAAATTGTAGTTTCAACAAATCCTTTTGAGTCCTGTTTTCCAGTGGGAAAAATTGTTTGTATAAAAGGTTTTTATACAAACCCACTTGCCACACAAAATTAATTATTGTATGCATGTGTAATGCATTTAAACAAACCGTGAATATGTGTAAAAATTAGAAAATGTAGATAGTGAAGTAAAATAAAAGGAGAAAATGGACAGGAACAAATGATGACACTCATCAATGACCGCAACCAAAGCTAAACTACTTCACTGGTACTTATTTACTTTTGCATGCAGACATACAGTTGTGTGAAATATGATAGGGAGAGCTAGAATGAGAGTGAGAAAGGATGAGGTTTTGGTGCAATACTTAAATACCATTTGCCATTTATTCCTTTTTATTTTTTCTTTAGCCACATTTTTCAAATATTATCCCTTGCAGTACATTCTTTTACTGCATTCATTCTAAAAGTACTTTGATCCCTCTTTTTTGATAGCATAGCTGCTGTTTGTCCTCAAAGGAGTTAGTCTCCTGGTCCCTCCAGGGCTCCATAAGACCGACCAATTACAAAGGATTTTTTTATAGTTGGTCCCAGCCAGAATAGTGCTTGTTGGCAGTGATAGAATATAAAGGACTCAGGACAGGAGGGCTCTATATCCTGGGCATGATGATAAGTGAAAATTCCTGATAACTGAATCGGGGTGTTTATCGGCACCGATTACCAGATTTCAGTGCTGATAACGACATCAGAACCTCTGTAGGTATGCATTGGCGCCAATACCCGATTTCAGAGCAGATTTTCGTCACTAGACTAGCCCCGTAAAACTGGATCACCGATAACCGGAGACTGTTTATGTTTAGTCTCAAGAGACAGTGAAAAGTTTTAGTTTCTTAAAATTTTATTGGGCAAGCTAATATTACCTTAAATTAGGAGCCAATAAGCCTCTTGCAAGGTGAAAAGTTAGAAGTAGATCGTAGGGCTACGCAGTAATTGCCGTGTTGTTTTTCTTATTTAACAAAGTGAAAATTAGCATTAAAGCAATAATATTAGACAATTTTATTGTTGAAACTTATTATACAACAATACTATTTTTAACACTGATAGATAATGTGAAGTTACCGAAAGGGTAAATTGGATTAGCCTAACTTCTTGTTTATAAAATAGATGTGTATAATCAAAGTAAATGGTTTTGGGATTATCAAAGTAAGTGGTTTTATGATATCGGCAGTTTCCCAGTTATCCTAAACATTGGGGTTCTTTCCAGTGTTAAAGTAATATACTCATGGTGATCTAGTTCCAGCAGGTGTTATGTATGTATAAATTACACATTTCAATAAGGTAAGGTATTGAGTAGATAATATAAGATTATGAACTAAATAATTAAAGTTATTGGAATGCCAAGTGAAATAGAAACCAATGTTAACAATTTATGTGAAAAACAAGATTACAGAAAAATGTTAAAGGCAAAGTACTGTATAATAAATACGGTACAGTACATACTTGGTTATTCTGTTATTTTGTTCTTTAATAACTGCTTAAGTTTCATGCTTTGACTTCTTCCTAAAATTAGCATTATATATAGTGACTTCTTCCTATAATTAGTAATACAAATAAATTTCAGTCAATGTGTGTAATAAACATGATGTTATGTAGCAAATTTTTATTTGTAATTAAGGAAAGTTCACATTAAAATTGTGAAAAGAATATATAATTTTAACATAAGAGTTGGAGTTTATTAAGACTTTCAAGACATAATTGTTGGTAATACATGTTGTACCATCATATGCTTGAAAGTGCAGTTTTGCATATATACAGTACAGATACAGGTACATAGATCTTCATGTTTGTTTCTTAGGCCCTATCCAAACGGGCAAGCTTTGCTCAATGAACTTTGTTCGATGTGATGTCAGAAGCAGAGAAACAGTTGGAAAAGTGACTTTGACAGCGGGCAAAGTTCTTACTTTTCCCACTGTTTCTCCACTTCTGATGTCACTTCGAACAAAGTTCGTTGAGCAAAGCTTGCCCATGTGGACGGGGTCTTAGAAATTAAAAAGGAAAAACTTTTTAAGGGAAGGAGTTACAAGCTCTGAGGAAATCAGCAGGCATACCCACACTGGCATGCTTATTTTGTACATTATTCTCATATCATACAAATTTAACCTGTCTTGCTGCATAGAAGTAAGTTGACATGTACAGCATATAAATATTTATATCTTTAGCTTGGCAAGACAATGTCAATGCTGTACAGTATAATTCAGAAAAAGCAAAATTTTATAAATGGTTGGATTTGTTTCGATATAAGAAAATTGAATATCATGTAGTATAAGTGATCAATCATATATCGATTGATCATATAGTGATAGATGCCTGTATACTGAAGCATTCCGAGAAGGGAAAATCCAACACGAAGATAGGTTGTGCACTGGGTCATAGTCATATGACGATCCTGACCATAATAAAGGATAAGAAATGTGTCTTTGGGCACATTAAAGATGGTGCTCCAATGAAAGTGGCAATTATAATGAAGAAACTATGAAAACTTTGTTGAAATAGAGCAGTTATTGTTGATCTGGCTCGAAGACCAGAACCAGTGGCAAATTCCAGTAAGCCTTATAGTGTCGTTCAATAGAAGGCTAGAAGGGTATGTGACACAATAGAAAAGGAAAAGGGGAAGGGAGTGCAAATTAACTATTAGCGGCGAGTAAAGGTTGGCTTAATCGCTTCGAGGCATGTGCTAATTTGCACAATCTTAAGGTGGAAGGTGAAGCTACTGGTGCTGATGAGGAAGCAGCAAACAGTTTTCCTAGTGGGTTGGCTGAGATAATTATGGAGGGATGTTATTCTGCTGAGCAAATGTTTAATTTTGATGAGACAGGCTTATTTTGGAAGCATTGCCTAGTTATAAGCGTCTCCAAGGGGGGAGAAGTCAGCACCAGGCCATGAAGTCAGTAAGGAGAGACTGACTATTTCTTGGGTTAGTGGTAGTGGCGACTTCAAGCTTGAGCCCTTGTTAATGTATTTGGCTGAGATCAAGGGCTTCCAAGGGTATTTTCATGAGTCGACTCCCTGTCATTTAGGAGTCTAACCAGAAGGTTTGGTTTACACTTCCTATGTTTGAAGACTGGTTTACTAACCAATTTGTGCCATCTGTCAAGAATATTGTGCTTCAAAGGGTCTGCCCTTTAAGGTTTGGCTTGTGTTTTATATGCCTGCCGACACCTGTCACAATTGCATGACATGCATCCTAGTGTTAAGGTAGTTTACCTTCCTCTAAATACCAATTTGTGCCATCCTCCAAATACTAATTTCAAGGCCTACTACTTCTGAAGGACAATAAACAGTGCCTTCAAGGCCATTGAAAAAAAAACAAGGAGTTTACTTTCAAGGAGTTTTGGAAGTCTTACAACCTTTTAGAATTAGTGAAGAACATGGCAAGCTGCTTGGGAGGAGGTAAAGCAGAACAATATGAATGGGGCCTGGGAGAAACTGTGTCCGTAGTTTGGGCATGACTTCATAGGATTTGAGGAGTTAGACACACTTGGTGTCACCAACAAAATTGTTTCATAGGATTTGAGGATCTGAGAGACTTGAAGGTGTCACCAACAAAATTTTTTCATAAAAATTGAGGATCAGAGACACTTGAAGGTGTCACCAACAAAATTGTTGGAATAAGTAAGGAGCTAAATTTGGAGGTGGCTGCTGCTGATGTCAAGGAACTGCTGGAATCCCATGGAGAGGAGTAAACTCTGGAGGATCTCATTCAGCTGAAGCAGCAGATAATTGAGGAGGAGGAAGATGGACCAATCCCAGAGCCCAGGTTATTAAGTGCTAAGGGTTTGTCAAAAGCTTTGGCACATAGAGCAAGGCCTGTCGTTGATCGAGGTTGAGGACCCCAACATTGAAAGGTCCACCAAGGTACATAGAGGGGGTCATAGATTTGCTCACTTTTTACAAGGAGACATTTGAGGAGGAGAGGAAGAAACAGTGTCCAGTCCAGCCTTGAGTGTTATTTCAAGAAGCAAGGTCCAACACCATCTTGTATTCCTTACCTAGGTAAGGAATTCTTAACTTTTTTATTTTTATAAATTTTGTAAAGTACTGTTATATGTTTATTGCATCCTTAATTTTTATAACTAAAATTACAGAAGTGAGCCTCTCCTCACCCAACTCAAGCTCCCATGAACTTGTACTATCTCCAGCTCCATCTGCAACTAATAAAGCTATGTCATGTAATGAATTCTTCACTTTTTTTCATTTTTATAATTTTTTAAAAAGTACTGTACTGTACAGTACTGTAATATATTTTTATCATTATCATTCTAGACTCCCAAGCACTTGTATCACTAGCTTCTTCATTATAAAGTAACAGCATGTCCCATCAACTTTCAAACCTTCCTGTGTGCAAGCCAACCACAGGATTAAAGATAAGGAATTCTTCCCTTTCTTTTTCATATTTACAAATCCTTTTACTGTATAAATTGTTTTATAAATTATATAAATAAGTACAGCACTGTACAGTACAGTAATATATTTTTATCATTATCATTAAAGATTTTGCAGTAGCTGTTTTTCCAGAACCCTCTTATAGTTCTCCTGTACTCATGAATCTTGAGCTCCTTCATGTAAATAAGTAAGTGCTACAATCCTTCCATTGTGCAAGCCAACCTCAGGATTAAAGGTAAGGCTTTCATCATTTTTTTTTTTTTTTATTTCTATAAAGATTTTAGGTGAGCGGTAGGCCAGGGTGGCTCAAGGATAAATCGTAGGAATAACTAGGCTTAAACCCGCAACTGAGATCCCGGCCTGGTCCCGTACGGAAGGAGTCCTCCTCGTAGGCAACCCAGGGAAGGGAGAATCTACGACCCTCATCCGCCAAATCAGGTCTGATTAGATAGGCTATAACAGCTCTCACGCCAAGAAAATTATAATACATAAACTGTCAGAATCAATAAAAACACATAAGTTTGGAGTAACTGCAATTATAATATCCACGCGACTACAATTAGTATGGGTGACCAATTGAAAGTCGTCATAAATAAGGTCGCAGGTAGCGATGCAAGAAATGGCCGACTCGGGAACGGCGCATGCAGGTTCCCGACATATAAACAAAGCCAAACATAATTTTATGATCAACATCGCTACTAAAATGATCTTATATGGACTCTTGCAGTACTTAACTTAGATCCTGAAGATTCCTGACATTCAGACATCTCAAATAACTTCAGAATAAAGGGATTTTGACGTAAGGAAAAATCTATTTCTGGGCGATTGGCTCGTGTCGCCAGCGAAATATCCTTTAATCTATTATTTCTAGGGTAAATGTACTAACACATACCAGAGAATAAATAAAATAAAGAAAAAGGTCAGTATAACTGACTCGCTCACCCTCCAGGAGGGTGTCGGTATGAACACTAGGCGAGTGAGACCACTACCACGAGCCAAATGCCAATAGAAATCTCCCACTACAAAATCCCTCCAAGAGGGGAGCCGACCCACAGAGTGCGCAGCTCGTACTACTACTACTCCATCCCATGCTGCCGACTGCTGCGCCTCTGGTGGCCATCCTGAAGTTAGCAGACAATCTTGGGCGAAGGGATGGGTAGGGTGGGATTTCGCTGGCGACACGAGCCAATCGCCCAGAAATAGATTTTTCCTTACGTCAAAATCCCTTTTCTGGCTCAGCTCGTGTCGCTGCGCGAAATCGTACCAGAGAAATAGCACAAGATTGTAAACAAAAGTAATAAAATGAAAATAAAAATAAAATAATCAGAATAGGTCTCAAATAAAAGATAAAAACATATATATGAATAGACTATAATTGCTAAAAGATACATATACACAGGGGTATAAAAATAGAAATATGCTTATATTACCCTTAAATCTAATCATGTTTGTTAACATAAGGTAATTTACATATATACAGGTAAAATTATTTACATGTATCAATGGTATCTGTGTAACAGCATGTATCAAAAGTATAATAGCAATTAATAAAAACAATCAACAATAATATATAAAGGAATGTATATGACTTAATATACAAAACCCGTAATCATTATAATATGATGTATCCCCTAGCATAAAAATAAGGGGAAACATCCATGAGATCAATGTTTATAATCATTTGTGAGTGTCCCTAACCAGACAATAAGGGGACACCCACTACACTATCACAAAAGCAGCTAAGACACAAGGTGAATGCAAATGAACAAGGTAGGAATAGACGAACTTTTGGGTGAGGCAGGTAGAAAGGAGGACTGAATCTTCTACTAAAAATTAGCTAGAGTCAGGGGAAACTATGTTTACCCGCTGCTACTGCTGGGAATTTCAGAGCTTCCAAGGACTTAAGGTAGTGACGTTTGAACACTGTCGGTGATTTCCATCCAGTATACTTTTTCAACTCATCGAAGTTCATATGTTGGAAATAATTAATTGAGGTGGCTACTGCTCTGACATCATGTGCTTTCGGGAAAGAGTCAGGATTGGCTTGCTTAATAAAGTACAGGATTTGTTGCCTGATGCCTTTAATGGATAAAGTTCCACCTTTTTCCCTCCTAAAGAGGGGACCCGATGAAGATGAGGAGGTCCTAGACAGAAAGGCTCGTAAGGTTGTAACTGGGCAAAGAGATACATCTTGTGGAAGGGGTAGTACCTTCCAAGGTTCCATCTTGTGGAAGGGGTAGTACCTTCCAAGGTTCCCACCTCATCAAAGGATCTTCATTCTTTGCTAAAAAGCTACGTTCCGGAGAAAGTAGGACTTCTCCTGTGGGAAGGAACTGAATATGATCCGGGTCTCTGGATAGAGCCGACAGTTCTGAAATTCTTGCTCCTGAAGCTAAGCTTAATAAGAATAGGGTTTTTCTTAAGAGCATTATAAACGAGCATGTGTCATTATCGGTTTTTCGGAAGCCAGTTTTAGAAACAATCATTTAAGAACCATGAAACTGACGTAGGCCTTACAGAAGGCCTAAGCCTAGCACATGCCTTAGGAATAGACGAGAAGTAGGAATCCGTCAAGTCTATGTTAAATCCAAATTGAAATATCTTTTTCAAAGCTGACTTGTTTGTCGTAATCGTGCTAGCTGCTAAACCTTTTTCAAATAAGGATCTGAAAAAGGATATAGCTGAATTAACTGTCATGATTCTAATATCCGATTCTCTCAGGAAGGTTGCTAACTTTTTGACAGCAGCATCATACTGCCTCAAAGTCGAATCCCTTTTATCGGATTCCAAGAATAGAATATTCTGAGGGTCAATATTCGCATCTCTTTTTGCCGCAAACTTCATGAAATCCATAAAGTTAGGGTTTTGAGAATCCCTGAGGAAGCGAACACAGTCTTCATTTGTACTGACTGGAGAGCTTGGGACTGGGGATCTGAAGAGGACGAAGGCCCAGCTCCAAAATTAGAGGATACCAGTTGCTCTTCGGCCAGTCTGGGGCTACTAGAGCCACTTGACCCTTGAATGTCCTGAGTTTGTTCAATACTTTCATGAGGAGATTCACTGGAGGGAAGACATAAATCTTCTCCCAGTTGTTCCAGTCTAGAGCCAGGGCGTCCGTGGCATAGGCCAGAGGGTCCAGGTTGGGGGCTACATAACACGGTAGTTTGTGGTTCGCTTGGGATGCGAAGAGATCCACCTGTAGCCCTGGGACTCTTTGAAGGATCCATTGGAACGAACTGTTGTCCAGTGACCATTCCGACTCTAGGGGCACTGATCGGGATAGGGCGTCTGCTATGACGTTTCTTACTCCAGCTATGTGAGTGGAGGAAAGATGCCAACTGAACTTGTCTGCCAGGGAGAAGATGGCTATCATGACGTGATTTAGATGACGTGACTTGGAGCCTCCTCTGTTTATACAATGTACTACCACTGCGCTGTCCAGGACTAGCTTTATGTGGGAGTACTTGGGTGGGCGTAACCTTTTTAGAGTCAAGAACACTGCCATTGCCTCCAGTACGTTTATATGGAACTGACGGAACTGAGGTGACCAAGTCCCTTGAACCTTTTTGACCTGGGAATACCCTCCCCAGCCGCTTAAGGACGCGTCTGTGTGGATGGTGATCCCTGGTGGAGGGAACTGAAGGGGTACTGACATTGATAAATTCTTGACTCTCGCCCACGGCCGAAGTCGATTCTTTAGAATCAGAGGCACTGAGGATAGTTTGTCCCTGGACCTGACGTTTGCTCGCGAGCGCCAGATTCTGGTTAGATCTTTCAGTTTGGCTTTCATTAAGACGTTTGTCACTGATGCAAACTGGAGAGAACCCAGGATCCTTTCCTGGGCTCTCCTTGACGCTAGTTTGTGACTTAGAAATTGCTTGACTGACTTTGCTATTTCTTTCCTTTTGGTTGATGGAATCGACAGAGTGTGGGAGGATAGATTCCATTGAATGCCCAGCCACTGAAAGTTTGACTCTGGAGTGAGTCTTGATTTGGTCCTGTTTATCTTGAAGCCTAGATATTCCAGGAACTGAATCACTTTCAGAGTAGCTCTGTTGCATTCCTCGACTGTTGGGGCCCAGATCAACCAATCGTCGAGATACGCTACTACCATAATCCCTTGCGATCTGAGTTGTTGCACTACCACTTCCGCTAGCTTCGTGAACACTCTCGGTGCCACGTTGAGTCCGAATGGAACTACCTTGAAGGAGAATGTCTGGTCTCCTATCTTGAAACCCAGATATGGACGGAAGTGTCTTGCAATAGGGATATGATAGTAGGCGTCTGTAAGATCGATAGAGGTGGTGACGGCCCCACGGGGAAGTAAGGTCCGCACCTGAGAGATCGTGAGCATCTTGAACTTGTCGCAGCGGATGGTTAAGTTTAAGCGGGACAAGTCTAAGATTACCCTTCTCTTTTGTGAGCCTTTCTTTGGCACGCTGAACAAGCGACCTTGAAATTTTAACCTCTTGACTCTCGCTATAGCTCCTTTCTGAAGGAGGTCCTCCGCGTACTCTGTCAATTCTTTGGAAGGAAGTTGACGGAAAGGTCTGGCTGGAGGTGGGTTCGTCAACCAGCTCCAACCCAGCCCTTTTGACACTATGCTCTGAGCCCATTGGCTGAAGTTCCACCGGTGGCGAAAGTGAAACAGCCTCCCTCCTACCTGAAGTTCTTCATTGGTTCTGGTAACCGCCTCGTCCTCCTCTGAAGTGCTTTCCCCTATTAAAGGGGCCTCCCGATCCTCTCCCACGAAAGGACCTCTACCTCTGCCTCCCTTACCCGAGCGGTCATACTTCTGAGAAGCTTGACTCTCGAAGGCTTGATTGTAAGCTGGAGAGATGGCGTAAGAGGTGGAGGGCTGAGGCTGAGGGGATATCACATAAATTGGCTGTGATTGACCTTTAGAAGTGGAGGGTTGGGCTGTCTGCACTAACGGTACTGCTGGAACTTGTTGAGGAAAGCGTGGTTGCTTCTTCTGGTAAGGTTGGAAAGCCTGGGTTTCTTTTGTCCCTTACCTTTAGGAGTCAGGTCTTGCCTCCTCTTAGCCGTAAGGCCCCAACGATCCTTAAGGCTCTGGTTTAACCTCGTAGCCTCTGACTGGACCTCCTTAACCATAGCTTCTGGGAAGAGATCTGCTCCCCAGATGCTAGACGAGAGTAACCTATTCGGTTCATGCCGGATGGTTGCCTCTTGTAGGACATGCTTCCTACAATTCGTCCGAGCAGTGGCAAACTCAAACATATCTGACTGTACCGTTTGAGTCAGGGCTTTGGTCATGAGCTTAAAAATCGGTTCTGATCCATAAGCCATGGTAGCTACCTCAGACATAGCCATAGAATTGATGGATCTGGCTAGTCGCGATTTTGCGTCAAATTCAGCCTGAATAAGGCTATCTGGGAGCCTGGGTAGCTTTTCACCAAACTGCTCCATAGCACAGTCCGGTTTGAGTTTGCCAGCTGAGAATGTGTTCGGCAAGTCTTCCCACAATTCTCCAACTGAGGGGAGCAACGGAGATGTGGGATCTGCTTCCTTCAACTGCGGTATAGGTTCCCCCTTCTGGGCCGCTGGGATGGTCGACCTCGCGATCTTGGTTAGGAACGGGAGCGGGGTACTCTCATCCATTGTGAAAATGGTAAAGGGACTCTTAAACGGTTGTATCTTGGTGTTAGAACAATCCATGTCCTCTAAACACCTGAGCCATTCTCTCTGAGCCTGGTCTCGTGAGTAGAGGACTGTCTCCTTAGGTACCTTATCGTCCCGCACCATAGCCGAAGGCGTGAGCCTTGCGTAGCCTATGAACGGAGGCTGGAGGTCTTCCGGGAAGAACTCGAAGTCCTCTATTCTTCGAGTCCCAAATTCCGGTATAGAGATGAGACCGTCCTGGAAGGGGGCGTATGACGCTACTCTCCACGGATTGTTCATAGAGAACTGAGGTAGTGAGTCATACGGAGGAAGTTGAGATCCACTTGTGTTGGACAGTGGAGGAGAGGCTAGAGGAGCTTCTCTCAGCCCGGCTATAATGGAGTCCTGGGAAGTAATCCTATCCGACAGACGAGAGATCATTTGCTCCATGCTACTCTTTAAGGACCCAACCAGGTCACCCACCTGTTGCAACAGGCCAGCATTGGAGTCCAAAGCCGGAGCTGCTGCGGAGGTGGAGGGGAGGCTCTGAATCGGAACCAACGGTAGCGGAACTGGTGACTCTGCCGGAGTGCGAGATCTCTCTCTGGAGGATTTACTCCTCGAGGACTTAGAGCCGGAGCTAGAAGCTTTAGACCTGGTTGCTCCGGGATTCCCAGCCGGAGACTTACGGGAGGAGGATGAAGCCGAAGTCGTCTTCTTAGACGACGACGACGTCTTAGTCAAGGTCATCACTTTAGTCTTGACCTTAGGTCTAACCGAAGCGCCAGGAGGAGAATATATTTCGTCAGGTTAAAGCCTTGGAAGGATGGAGAGGTTGCAGGGGTAGAAGAAACAGTTACGCCCAAGGGTGACCCTTGGGTGTCCACCGTACCTACCTCGACCAACAGGTCGTCTATACCTACCATAGGTTCAACATTAATATCTAGGGTCGCGACATCCGTAGAGATATCCTGGTCTTGATCAGTTAATGAGGTAGCCAGCTGTTGTTGGATGAAGGCGATAGTCGGGTCCGCCTCTACCGGGTTGACGTATCCTGTCGCCTTGCCTCCGGGGAAGATTAATAATGCCAACCGCTTCTCCAGGATGTAGGGCTGTCCCTTGGCGGCGTTTTTCCCAAAACCGCCGACCCAGGCCCGCAGGGTAGCCAGTGCGGTATCCCTTACTGCCGGAGCCTGGAAGAGAGGGCGTAGTTTAGATTTAAGAATCACTTAAAACTAAAACTTAAAGTATAACTTAAATTAAATGCCTTAAGTTAAAGTAAATGATGAAAACTTAAGCGCTAAAATAGAAGCGGAGCAGCTACTGGAGATGGAAAACTTACCCCTTCCAAAAGCTGGCTCACCAGATCGTAACATATGGTACACGTCTCATGGTACCAGACCTGGATGTCCCCGAGCGGAGTCGCGCATGGAGCATGGGACCGGCAAACTTCGTGTCCACAAGGGTCCTGAAGTGTGGCGGAACATCCCGGATGCTCACAGTTGGTGGCCTGTAAGTGGGAAGACACATGAGTATCTTAAAAAACATCACTTACAGTCTAAAGGACAGAAGAACTCCGATGCATGCCGGAGCTCGGAAAAAATTTGGGCATAACCCCTCCCTGCATTGCCTGAATAGGCTATAATCCCGGAGAGATCCGGTAAAACATGTAAGGGAGGGGGGATGGTTTAAGGTACTTAAGATAAACTTATAGATAACTTAAACCTAACACACAAGCAAACCGGACTAAGTCCAGTGCGTAGCGGAGTGTAGTAACTCAGCAAAACGGTAAGGTTAGCAGAGACCCACTGTATGCTCCGGTCCACCCTACTGGGTGGACTAACAACTTTCCGCTGGATACCAGGACTCCGATCAGGAAGGAGCCCTAGTAAGGTGGGAAAGGGCGAGAAGACATACAGGCTCAAGCTAGCCCGGAGCGACAAGGTAGCGCGGAGGGTGGGCAAGGCCAGTACCCCCCACTCCGTACCAACCGGCCGGACCGAGAAGCCGGAGAGGTCGAGACCAGTCTGGGTGGGTCTGTCCCGACTCCCTAGCCCCTCCGCCTGAGGGGGAGAGAGGGAGGCAGGCTCGGGTATGTGGAGCGAGCATGGGCAGACCGACCCACCCCGCCCGACTCTATGGAAGAGCGGGAGGGGGGGGGAGAATGACTGGACAGGCGTCTGGCTGACCCGTGATCACGAAGTGACCACGAGGCGGTAAGACCAAATACGACAACTAAGCCTAGGACAAACCACTGATCAGAGAAATGCTATCGGGAAGCATACTGAACTGAAAAAGCGGTAGCAAAATAAGCCCACTGGGCCAACCAACTGATCAGAGAGATGCTATAGGGAAGCAACCGAACTGATGAGCGGTAGTATAGGCCCAAAGAGCCAGGACCTAGGCTAAGCCAGACGCCTAACTAACCTAACAATAATAAAATACACAGTATAAATAAATAAAATGAAAGAAAGAAAACAATATAGCAGGAGAAAAAATCCAGGAGTGTACGACTAACCCGAAGGCAAGTCTACCACTCAAAGCTAGTCAGAGGCCGATACTAAGAACCTGGACTAGGGTCTGGATAGAAGAAGCCTACGTAAGGTAAAATACATGCATGCATGACAAACCTGAGTAGACCGTACCCTAAGTAAAGCGGATAATCATATAGAGCGAAGATAAATAAGGGGATGTTCTAGGTATGGGAGACCAAGAACGAACTCATCACGAGGCAGAACCATGCTGCCATGCTTCCGACCCCGAGACCGTATTTATACCTAAAAAACGGCAAATACTGTCTCAGGGCCGGAAAAAACCAACTAACCGTAAATACTGAGTACTTAACTTAGCTGCTGCGATAGCTGCACGCTCCATAATAGAAAATCCAATGAAAGGGCACAAAAAAACACAGAGAGGAAAAATATCACAACCGACTCGTGTGCGCTAACTTGAAAGGATGGCCACCAGAGGCGCAGCAGTCGGCAGCATGGGATGGAGTAGTAGTAGTACGAGCTGCGCACTCTGTGGGTCGGCTCCCCTCTTGGAGGGATTTTGTAGTGGGAGATTTCTATTGGCATTTGGCTCGTGGTAGTGGTCTCACTCGCCTAGTGTTCATACCGACACCCTCCTGGAGGGTGAGCGAGTCAGTTATACTGACCTTTTTCTTTATTTTATTTATTCTCTGGTATGTGTTAGTACATTTACCCTAGAAATAATAGATTAAAGGATATTTCGCGCAGCGACACGAGCTGAGCCCAGAAAATCCAAAATAGACTTCCAATCGAAACATGTGTGAAACACAGTAGTGCTATAAAAGGAATGACGATCGAGGCGCTAGTTGTAGCAGTAGCAGGCAGTCGATGGCTTTGGTACGGCTCCTCTTTGGAACGGGGGAAACTGACAAAGGAAGAGAATAAATGGCAGAACACCTCTAGTAGTGTTTCACTCGCCCCGGTTTTTATACCGACACCCTAGACAGGGGTGAGCGAACCAGATTTATTCTGGTATAATCCAATGTAGCTTTTCCTCTTGTATATTTAGCAATATTTATACCTTAGAAATGAGTGCTATAGGAATATTTCACAGAGCGACACAGGTTAGGCCCAGAAATTTTATTTAAAGCAGCAACTCTTGTTAGCTACAGTAGTTATCTAGGTTTCTTTGTAAATATGACTTCTTTACTTTGGAATTATCTTATAGTTAAACAGACCACTGGCATTCCTCATCTCACAGGGCTGACACAAAGAATTTTTCTTCAAATGATGAGTGGAAATAAGATAAAAGGGATGGTTTTATAAATGAAGTAAAAAAACGGTATTAAAAAGCCAAAGGGGGAGGGGGAAAACCTTTGAAGTATTGATGATCATGTACTTTATGCAGTATGAATTCTATGGTAATACCCCCTATAAGGTTACTTTGGAAGATGTAAAACCTTCCAGTTTTTTTTTTTTTTTTTTGAAGATATGAGTATTAACCCTTTAACACCGATTGGACGTATTAAACATCAATATAAATTGTCTGTTGGGTGCAGATTGGACGTATATACGTCGATATAAAAAGTTTTTTTTTTTAAATTCGCGGAAAAATAGTTATAGGGCTAATAGGCAAAAACTTTTGAATCACGCTCCTTGGGGGATGCTGGGAGCTCACGGATCAAGGCGTTGTTTTGTTTACAATCGTTACCCAGGCGTGCAAGCACGAATTTCTTTCTCCTCGCACTAAAAAGCATCAGCAACACATCTCAGAAATTATTTTGTCACTTTGACATAATTTTTGCACCATATTATATTAGCCGTTACATGGAGTATTATACATATATGAAAATGTGTGCAATTTCATGTAGAATACAACAATAAACAACTTATGGTTGTAGCTTTTATCAGTTTTGAAATATTTTTATATAAATAACGATAAATGCCAAAATTTCAACCTTTGGTCAACTTTGACTTTACCGAAATGGTCGAAAAACGGAATTGTAAGCTAAAACTCTTATATTCTAGTAATATTCAATCATTTACCTTCATTTTGCAATAAATTGGAAGTCTCAAGCACAATATTTTGATTTTTGGTGAATTTATGAAAAAAAAACTTTTTTCATAAATTCAGTAACTCTTCTGAAAAAATCTTAAATTTTTTTGTCCAATTGTCGTAATGTTTGCACCATTTTAAATTAGCCGTTACATAAAGTTTTACATATGGAAATGTGTGCAATTTCATGTAGAATACAACAATAAACAACCCATGGTTGTAGATTTTATCATTTTTGAAATATTTTCATATAAATAACGATAAGTGCCAAAATTTCAACCTTCGGTCAACTTTGACTCGACCGAAATGGTAAAAAAACGCAATTGTAAGCTAAAACTTTTACATTCTAGTAATATTCAATCATTCAACTTTATCTTGCAACAAATTGGAAGTCTCTAGCACAATATTTCGATTTATGGTGAATTTATAAAAAACAAACATTTTCCTTATGTCTGCGCGGAAACACTTCCGAAAAAAACTGAAATTTTTACGTCTGATTGTCGTAATGTTTGCACCATTTTGAATTAGCCGTTACATAAAGTTTTATATATGAAAATGTGCGCAATTTCATGTAGAATACAACAATAAACAACCCATGGTTGTAGCTTTTATCAGTTTTGAAATATTTTCATATAAATAACGATAAGTGGCAAAATTTCAACCTTCGGTCAACTTTGACTCGACCGAAATGGTAAAATTGCAATTGTAAGCTAAAACTATTACATTCTAGTAATATTCAAATATTTACCTTTATTTTGCAACAAATTGGAAGTCTCTAACACAATATTTTGATTTATGGTGAATTTATGAAATAAACTCTTTCCTTACGTCCGCACGGTAACTCTTCCGAAAAAAACTCTTCCGAAATAATCATAAAATTTTTCATCCGATTGTCGTAATGTTTGCACCATTTTAAATTAGCCGTTACATAAAGTTTTATATATGAAAATGTGCGCAATTTCATGCAGAATACAACAAAAAACAACCCATGGTTGTAGCTTTTTTCAGTTTTAAAATATTTTCATATAAATAACGATAAATAGAAAAACTTCGTCCTTCAGTCAACTTTAACTCGACCGAAATGGTCGAAAACTGCAATTGTAAGCTACAACACTTACAGTCTAGTAATATTCAATCAATTACCTTCATTTTGCAGCAAAAGGGATGTCTCTAGCACAATATTTTGATTTATGGTGAATTTTTTGAAAAAAAAAAAAATTTTTTATGTCCATGCGTTACGAATTCATGCATCATTTTGTGATAATATTTTCTCTATGTTGCCTTGATCGTTTTACAATGTATTATATACCAAAATCATCGCAATTTGGTGTACAATAAAACGAAAAAAATTAACTCGGCTTTAACTGTTTTGCTCACAGCACGATTTGTATGCAATTATGAAATTTTTTTTTGCGCTGTTATATATCCCAATATTTATATATGATAATGATATTTTTTTTCATTTCTAATGGTTGCATACTAAATTTCAGGCAATGGCAAAAAAAGGAGCCAAAAATGAACTCTTAATCTTGAAAACTAAGCGTGCTGTGATTTAAAAAAAACATTTTTTCCACTTCGGCGCTCACTCGCGAACGCCGCCGGCATACGGGAGACGATTTTTAAAATACCGCTTCGGCGTTTAAGGGTTAAGGAACAATAAACATTTGCTGTGGGACCACCTTATTATTGGAAAGCTTTTACATAATTTATATATCAAAATAGATTGATAAATCAATAAGCTTCCTTCAACCTTAAATATTTTCTAATCTATTTTCTGTCATTACAGGTTCCATCCAAATTATGACCTCTTTATTAAGCAGCTGGATGTTCTTGGATATTTTAATAAAGTATATTCATGTATAATCATGTTTCCTTCTATGTATTGCCATAAGAATGATATTTTAACAGGAAGTACCTAATTATGTGTTCTGGCTTCAAGGTAGATCTTTGTGATTTCCTGTGCAGCAACAAAACAATGGTTTGATTTAGTATGCTTCAATTTAAGGTAAAGAATATTAAATCAGTAACCAACAGTTCCTTGAGTTCCATAATAATAATCATAACCTGTGTAGATACTGTGTTTGCCAGCATTTAATTTAATTTTTTGACCATCACTGAAACCAACTGCTTACATCATACAGGTTAAACTTGAAAAAGAAGTACCGTATATTTCCACGTATAAGACGACCTTTAAATCCTAAAATTCACCCCCCAAAATTGGGGGTCGTCTTATACTGCAATACTAAAGATCAGACCTTGAATTCCAAGATGTGTATCATAGGCTAGCCTTGGCCTCGGTGCTATAACCTAACCACCAACATACATGAAGATTCACTTTATGAAATAAAGGTAATAAAACCATTTTTACCTAACATATTATTGGTATATCTTCATAACAAATAGCCTATTTGAGGAATAATTCGAAATCAATGAAACAGACTTTTATCTAGCCCTATGTTATCCCAGCTGAGAAAATGTAAACATCGAGTTACAGTTGGGTCACAGCAACCTTCATCTTTTAGAAATTTCAATGGTAGTGTCATTACAGTGGTAATAACATTTAGGATAACATTATATTAATTTTTCATTAAAACTTTCTTATACACATCACACGATTGGTCACGTGCCACCATCACAGGGATTCCAGTCTGGTTCTAACTAGTCGATGACGACTTCGGCTTCATCGTTGATATCGTACAAATCATAATTTCATGACACTTTTTATTTTCATGTTCCCCCATGTTTATACGTGATAACAAAACACAGCAAACATCAAGTGAGGAAGCACGTAAAGCTGTTTGTAACTGTTTTGAACAATTCAATCATATGAATGGTAATTGTGTACGATAATTATCACTCGTTATTGTATTATTATCAGCGGTTGTTTGAGAATGGCGATGAAATGTAAACAAAACAATAGTTTCCCTTCATCGCGACCTTCTGTATGTAAAACATATAGACAATGGTGGCTTCCATAAGTAAAAATAAAATACATTTTTGTTCCTCCCTTGTATATTAAAGCTGCAGGTTATAGCTGAGGCTGAATAAAACAGATAACCGCCAGACGGCAGTGATGTTCAGAACTGGAGAAATCACATCTACTTAATGCTTATACAATGGAGTAAAGTACGGTAATATGTGCAATTTTTCAACCAAACTTTGTTAATTTGTGATAATAAGGTATCTCTGAATTATATCTCTTCTAACAAATAATGGCAATGAAGATATTGATAATATTCAAATCAGCCGAGATTTTGAGAATGTAAACAATATCAAATGCAAATGATAAACATAACGATATTTATATGCTGTAATACAACAGTGATATGATAATAGTAATACTGTTATTGGATACAACAAGCAAAACAACCTTTATTTAAGTCATCATTATTATTAATATAGTTGTACTGTTTATTTTTTTTCAAATAATCGTTTTGTAATTTAGAAGTCGTCCTATACTACAGATATGAGATAAATTCATGGAAATTTGCCATGATTTTTGGGCTTGTCTTATCTAAAGGTCGTCTTATATGCAGAAATATATAGTATATCATATAAGCCAACATATTCAGCTCTTAGTTCAGCATAATAGGAATGGATTTACTGAATTTTCTTTGAAATGAGTGAATAACAGAATTGGTTCAATGTCCTAGTTAGTCCTGTCACATTTACAAACTAATCAATCCTGTGAATGCAATTTATTACAACTGATTATGCTCATTTTATCAGTAATATGAAACTCAAAGGAAAGCCTCATTAAAATTATGTTAACTTTAAGTAAACAATGATGTTGATATATGAATGTGAGAAAAAATGCTTTTATGGGACGGTCCAGTTCTTTGGGTTCTCATTTCTTCCATAATTTCGGCCACTCGCTGCCGAACTTCCAGTCGACCTAAGTCCCCTCTCAACAGCAGTAGTGCAGTTAAGTGGTCACTTGTCATGTCAGGGTACCTGTAAGATGGCAAAAGTTTTAATTTACCAGAAAAAACTTTGTACAGTAATATAAACTGTAGTCATAATAAAGTATTTTCCAATTCCATACTGTTTTCATACTGGCCCTTGTAATTTCAATCACTTTTATGAAGTACTTTCTACAAAATTTCTATCAAAAATAAAATTCTTCTGAAATCAATTCAAGAAATATTTTTTTTAATCATAAAACTTAAGTATAATTATAATCTGAAACCAAACCAAGAATTGTGAACTGTTATAAGAATTAATTACTATGACCTGGGGTCATCCTAAATGCTGAAACTTATCATTATTTAAAGCTTTCATAGTAGATTTTCCCATAGAGAACTGAGCAATATTAATATTTATGCTTTCATTGTGATTTCCCATAAAAAGCTACGCATTAACTGAGTGGTACTCTCTTAGACTTTTGTTATGCACATTTTCTGCCTAAATTCTCTTCTGTTCCAGCTTTTCATTGATGTCTTTCTTAGTCTTCTTACTGGTCTCTGCCTTGTTACTAATAATATACATCAACTACTATTGTAGGCTAACTTGAGCTGTTTCTCACTCCTCTTTAATTTGAAGTTCAAACCATTAAAAATCTCTCAGATTCCAGTCAATGAACAATAGTACACCTCTTAGCAACTTCCACATTTGCAATATGATCTCCCCAACACACTCTCCAGCCACTTTTGTTCATTAAGTTCATATTGACAAAACCTTTAGGATCAAGTTTCACTGGCACTTGACTCACTGGTTAACATGTACAGTACTTTTAAGTTTTCATAATAAAATTTATAATTTGGATACTTACGTACGGTTAAAGATAGTTTATATCTCCTTGCCTGTTGGTGCAGGGATAGAAGTTTAGTGCTTTTCATCACTTATGCATATTCTATACTTGGTAGTAATTTTCTTGTATTTACAGTACATACTCTGAGTTCCATTTCTAGCTAAATGCATCTATCATACAATACTGTATAATACTAATACTATACTTTTTCCCCCAATTCAAACGTCAATGCTGCACTTCTTAAGTTGCTTTCAGCAGTGGCAGTGGAAGTTATGTATAATGAAAATTTATTAATTCTCCAAAGAGACTTCATATGAGTATCAAAAGCAGGTTTCAGGTGGTGGACGGGCTAGCTCACAGTGGGTATTATTATTATGTGCCATACGATTTGGATGAATTTAGCAGGAAAGATGTTCATAGCACTTCAATGGTCCATAAATAACTTTTGGCAACTGTACTCTCTCAGCTCGGGGAGTTGGGAGTCAGAGGGACCCTCATTATGGTTTTAGACTTGAGAGGGGAATGTATCGCCGCTGTCTATCCTATGATGTCTTTTTATTCATCTACTCAAATATACCCAGGGACTGCTGTTGGTTTTAGATCTTATCTTTTATGGTAGTATGTCAACTATACAATTGTAATTTTGCAAAGAAAAGTGCAAAGAAATATTAGAAAATACATATACGTATACCTCACAAAAAGTTACTGCATCTGTAAATCTCGTAAATATTTTATCAAATATACTCATAATTTATTACTGATTTTAATTCTTATCTTTTATGATGTGTAAGTTGTAATTACAATTTTACAAAATAGAACTATTAAAAAATATGTGTAACTTTGGAAAATATATGAGTGTATTGTAAAAGATGGTCCACATAAGGTTGTCACTTTCAATTTCCTGTGAAAGGTAGGACAATTTTTTTAGAATTTTTTTCTTACACCATTTGTATTTGCATATCTTCCTCTTTCCATTAACCCTTAAATGCCGAAGCGGTAAAATAAAAATTGTCTCCCGTGTGCCGGAGGTGTTTCGGAGCGAGCGTTGAAGCGGAAAAAATATTTTTTTCAAAAAATCACAGCGCGCTTAGTTTTCAAGATTAAGAGTTCATTTTTGGCTCCTTTATTTGTCATTGGCTGAAGTTTAGTATGCAACCATCAGAAATAAAAAAAATTATCATTATCATATATACTTAATGCGATATATGATAGCGCAAAAACGAAATTTCATATATAATTGTATTCAAATCGCGCTGTGCGCAAAACGGTTAAAGGTAACAAGTTACCTTTTTTTTCGTTGTAATGTACACTAAATTGCAATCATTTTGGTATATAACACATTGTAAAATGATAAAAGCAACACAGAGAAAATATTATCACAAAATGATGCATGAATTCGTAACGCGCGGACGTAAAAAAAAGCCGTTTTCAAAAATTCACCATAAATCTAAATATTGTCCTAGAGACTTCCAATTTCTATCAAAATGAAGACAAATGATTGAATATTACTATACTGTAAGAGTATTAGCTTACAATTGCAGTTTTTGACCATATCTGACGAGTTAAAGTTGACCGAATGTCGAATTTTTTTATATATTTTTTTTATATGCAATTATTCGGAAATTAGAAAAGCTACAACCTTCAAATATTTTCCTTTTTATTCTATATGAAATTGCGCATATTTTCATGTATAAAACTCTATGAAATGCCTAATATGAAATGGAGCAAATATTCCAAGAATGGGACGTACGCATTTCGGAGATTTGTGGCGGAGAATCCGCGCACGGAGGGAAGGAAAGTTTTTTTTTTTTAAATTCACCATAAATCTAAATATTGTGCTAGAGACTTTGAATTTGTTTCAAGATGAAGATAAATGACTGAATATTACTAGACTGTAAGAGTTTTAGCTTACAATTGCGTTTTTCGACCATTTTGGAAGAGTCAAAGTTGACCTAACGTGGTTTTTTTTCTATTTATCGTGATTTATATGCAAATATTTAAAAAATGAGAAAAGCTACAACCTTCAATTATTTTTAGTTGTATTCTACATGAAATTGCACAGATTTTCATATGTAAAACTTTATGTAACGGCTAATTTAAAATGGGGCAAACATTACCACAATCGCACATATGATTTTTTCGGAAGAGTTACAGCGCAGACGTAAAGAAAATGTTATTTTTTTCATAAATTCACCATAAATCGAAATATTGTGCTAGAGACTTTCAATTTGTTGCAAAATGAAGGTAAATGATTGAATATTACTAGAATATAAGCATTTTAGCTTACAATTTCGTTTTTCAACCATTTCGGTAGAGTCAAAGTTGACTGAAGGTTGAAAATTTGTCACATCATTTTCATACATTCAACTTCCCTGTTAGATATATACTTAGCTATAGACTCCGTCTTTCCCCGACAGAAATTCAAATTTCGCGGCACACACTACAGGTAGGTCAGGTGATCCCGCCGCCTGCCGCTGGGTGGCAGGAATACGAACTATTACCATTTTGAGCCAGATTTTCTCTGTCGCTGGTACTAGTAACATCGTTTGCTAGTTCCTCCTGACTTGATTTTCAAATTTCATTACGCCGTTGATCTTTTGGACTGCTATTTGGTGACGTATTGGATCTTTGGTTTGGCATACGCTATTGTGGACTGATTTTGGTTTTGGAATTTCTCATTATGTCTGACGTTTCGATTTCGTTCAGAGTGTGTGTGAATGAGAGTTGTTATGTGAGACTACCGAAAGCTTCGGTGGATCCTCACACCACTTGTAAAAATTGTAGAGGGAATGTATGCTCGCAATTGAATACATGTGATGAGTGCAAGGATTTGAATGAGGAGGAATGGAAGTTGCTAGAAAAGCCTCTTCCAAAAGTGTAAGTAGGTCGGTCTCTAACGAGCCAGTTAGCGGACTATTGCCTATTGCTAACCCAATTGTTTCCTCCCATACAGCTTTACCTTCCCGATTATCTGACTCGGCAAGCTCAACATCCGAAATTGCGAGTCTGAAAGCTTCGCTTAAGCATATGGAGCAAAAAATTAAGGAACTGGAAGGTAAGTGCAGTGAAAGTGTTCCCAGTGAAGTGGAGGGTGCGTCTGATCGGCTCTGTCTCGCTCCCAGGCCTAGACCTCTTTCAAGCTCCCAAGCCCAGTGGAGAAGAAATGTCGAAAGCCGCAGGGAGGTTTCAGAGAATCCCCACCGGTCAGGCGTCCCCTCGGCAGATCCTGTAGTTACGTCCCGGGCTGCCAAGGATAGTCGTTGGAAAGACGTCCTTAAGCAGTGTTTTTCTTCGTCTGATTCATCATCTAAAAAAGGATGGAGTTCAGATAGATTGTCGAGACCTTCGAAGAGATCTTGGAAGTCTCCGTCATTTTATTCAAGCCCTGAGGAATTTCCGGAAGAATATCCTCCAGAAAAGAGAAGGAAGGAGGTTTATTCAGAAGCTCCTTCTCCTTCGTCGGAGATTGGAAAGAAGGATGTAGCTACGAAGATTTTGGAGGATATGCAAAAACAGATATCTTCGCTAGTAGGAGTTTTTAAATCAGATCCTCCTAGAAGGAAGGATAGATTTCTTCCGATTAAAAGATCCCGTCCTTTAGAACTCTCTGAGAGCTCGGACGAGGCGCCTGCCAGGAGTCTGGCGCCAGCCAGACGTCAGGCTACTGTCAGGCGCAAAATGCCGTCAAGGCGAGAAGATACATATAGATATCTATATAAATCTCCTACTAGAAGGAAAGCCCCTGAGGCGTCTGAATCGAGGCGGAAATTTGAAACTCCCGAAATCGGACGAACTCCTGAAATGAGGCGCAAAGCGCCTGAAGTGAAGTTTTGCTTGAAAGGTGCCTGGAGTTTCTGATAACCTCCTGGAAAGCGCCTGAATGGGTTGTAAAGCTCCTCAAATAACGGAAATGAGGCGCAAGGCGCCTGAAGCGGCTGAAAGGAAACGTAAAACTCCTGGAGAGCCTGGAGCGTCTGATAAGAGAAGTAGAGCGCCTGAGAGCCTGAGGCGCCTGAAATGAGCCTCAAGCTTCTGAAAGGAGAAGCAAAGCGCCTGAAACAAGGCGCAAAGCGCCTGAAGCACCTGAATGGAGGCGCAAGGCGCCTGGAAAGCCTGAGGATACTGAAACAAGACGCAAGGCGCCTAGAGCGCCTGAAATAAGAAACAAAGCGCCTGAAGCCAGGCATAAAGCGGCTGAAGAACCTAAGCCTGTTTCCAAATATCGAGCGCCTGACATCCATCATATGATAGGCAGGCGCAAGGATTTATACAATCCAGGATATGATTCGGACGAGTTATCGGAGTTTGAAGCGGACTTGGAGGCTCCTCTGTGGGATTTTTCTCAAGATCAATTTTCCCCTGACAGGGTCTCTAGATGTCGCACAGGCGATCGTAGCCCCTGTTGGGAAGGAATTGATCATGGAAAAAGGGAAAGACATTTAAAGACTTCTCCTGGTAAGGACGAAAGGTGTCGCACAGGCGACCGTCGTCCTTGTCAGGAAGGCCTTAGTGTAAAAGAAAAACATCGGCCTTCTCCTGGCAGAGACTCAAGGTGCCGTAGCCCTTGTCAGGTTGCAGTCGGTGTTGCTACAAGCCCTTTACATTCCCGAGAGAGGAGTCCTCCAGTCGCACACTCATCTCTGAATAGAACTTAACCAGAATTGGAAGATGTCTCGGACTCTGAAGAAAACAAGGGGGCAGGTCTTACAGATTATAAGACATTAAGAGCCCTCTTGTTAAAAGAATTTGGAGAGTCTCTGAGTCCTGCTGCCCCTCCTTCTCCTCGGTCTTTATTTTCGAGTACGAAGGCTGCAAAGTCTTCCTCTTTCATGAAGATCCAACCGACCATATCAATGAAGAGGGCTTTGCAGTTGGTCGGAAATTGGCTTAAAACCAAGGAGGGGGCGGGAAAGACTGTGTTTACCTGTCCCCCTTCCAGGCTATCAGGAAGGAGAGGGATTTGGTATAGCACAGGAGAATCTACGGGACTTTCTCTTCCCTCATCTGCTGAAGCAGACTTCTCGACCTTGGTGGATTTGGCAAGGAGACATGCACTTCCATCGGCCAAAACAAGCTGGACAATGTCAGAAATGGACCATCTCCTCAAGGGAATATTCCATGTCTTGGAAGTTTTTAACTTCCTAGATTGGTCCCTTGGGGCTTTGGCCAAGGAGACGCAAGACCCTCAGTTTTTGGAACCAGAAGTCTTGCATAGTGTTTTGGCATGTATGGATAAGGCAGTGCAGGATGGATCGGCTGAAGTGGCATCCCTGTTCGGGACAGGAGTACGTATTGAAGAAGAGGTCTGTCTTTGGTTCATTTCTTACCAAAGCAGTCTCTCCAGTACAGAGGGCTTCTCTTTTATACGCCCCTCTATCTAAACAGCTGTTTCCTTCTCAGTTGGTAAAGGACATTTCCCATACGCTTACTGAGAAGGCAACACAGGATTTGCTGGTACACTCTGCTAAGAAGCCTAGACCAGCTGCTTCTGTCTCGAAGAGGGAGCCAAGACCTTTCGAGGTAGAACTTTTAGCCGAGCCCCAAGGAAGAGAGGAGGGGAGAAAAGAAGAAGATCTTCCATCAGAGTTCCGAGGAAGAACGCTAAATGAGGTTCCAGTCCTCCAAACACCAGTAGGGGCCAGGCTTCTGAAATTCTCAGAAGCATGGGCTTCAATGAAAGCAGATTCTTGGTCCCTACAAGTTCTAAGGA
This sequence comes from Macrobrachium nipponense, assembly GCF_015104395.2. Lineage (NCBI taxonomy): Eukaryota > Metazoa > Arthropoda > Malacostraca > Decapoda > Palaemonidae > Macrobrachium > Macrobrachium nipponense. The sequence goes on along the minus strand of NC_061090.1, from coordinate 48,604,481 downwards.
AAGGATATCTCATCCCCTTCAAAAACAGACCTCCATTGACGACGACACCGAGGGAGCTGTCAGCGAGATACAAAGACCCTGTAAAGAGAGAGACCCTTGGGTTGGTTCAGCAAATGTTGGAGAAGGAGGCCATCGAGATAGTACAGGATCCGCACTCCCGGGGTTTTTACAATCGCCTATTTTTGGTGCCGAAAGCCTCGGGGGGTGGAGGCCGGTCCTGGACGTGAGTGCATTGAATCGCTTCGTGGAGAAGACAAAGTTCTCCATGGAGACATCCAATTCAGTTCTCTCTGCTCTCCGTCCAGGAGATTGGATGGTCTCCCTCGACCTACAAGATGCGTACTTTCACGTCCCCCTGCATCATTCGTCGAAGAAATATCTTCGGTTCATGGTACAGGGAAGGATTTATCAGTTCAGGGCTTTGTGTTTCGGCCTCTCGACGGCTCCTCAGGTGTTTACGGCGTTGATGAGGAACGTAGCAAGATGGCTGCATCTAAAGGGGGTGAGGATATCTCTTTACTTAGACGACTGGCTTATAAGAGCACAGACAAAACAAAAGTGCTTGGAGGACTTAGAGATAACTCTTCAATTGATCAGATCTCTCGGATTGCTTGTAAACCTCGAGAAATCTCACACAATCCCCAGTCAGACTATCGTCTATCTGGGATTCGGATGGATTCTGGTTTTCGAGCGTATCCTCCCAGGAAAGGATTTCGAAAGGTTGGATCTCGGTCTTCCTAGAGAAGGAACAAAGCTCAGCGAGGGAATGGCTCAGTCTTCTGGGCACCCTTTCCTCGCTGGAGCAGTTCATCTCTCTAGGGAGGCTGAATATGAGACCCTTGCAGTTCCATCTAAGAAGGAATTGGAACAGAAGAAAGGGAGATCTTTTGGATACCTTTCCCATAGGAGAGAGTATCAAAAACCACTTACGATGGTGGTTAGAACCGCTGAGAAGGAACGAAGGAGTGTCCTTGTCCCTTCAGAACCCTCACCTAGTGTTGTTCTCAGACGCTTCGGACACGGGGTGAGGAGCAACACTAGGGACGAAGGAGGTGTCAGGCAGTTGGACAGAAGAACAGAAGGCCTGGCACTTAAATGCAAAGGAACTTTTAGCAGTACACTTGGCACTGCAATTGTTCGAGAACGAGGTCAGAGGCGTGGTGGTCCAAGTCAACTCGGACAACACCACGGCTCTGGCATATATAAAAAAACAAGGGGGGACACACTCTTTCTCCCTTTACCAACTAGCAAGGGATCTGTTGATCTGGCCAGAAGGAAGAGGGATACGACTCCTGACAAGGTTCGTTCAAGGAGGAAAGAACATAAAGGCGGACAGATTAAGCAGAAAGAACCAGGTCCTTCCAACAGAATGGACCCTTCATTCGCAGGTCTGCCAGCAACTATGGTCTCTTTGGGGGAAGCCTCAAGTAGACCTATTTGCAACATACCTATCCAGAAGGATGGAGAACTTTTGTTCGTTGGGGAGACGATCCCAGAGCCCTATCCATAGATGCCATGCTCATGGATTGGAAGGGCATAGACGCTTATGTGTTTCCCCCATTCAAGATGCTGGGGGAAGTAATGAGAAAGTTTGTGTCCTCGGAAGGAATGAGGATGACATTGATCGTTCCTTATTGGCCTGCAAGAGAATGGTTCACAGAGGTACAGGAATGGATAGTGGACTTCCCCAGATCTCTTCTCGAAAGGACAGATCTGCTCAAACAACCCCACTTCGAGAGGTATCACAAGAATATCCACGCTCTCGCTCTGACTGCCTTTCGACTATCGAAAGATTGGTCAGAGCGAGAGGCTTTTCTCGCAAAGCGGCAAAAGCAATTGCTGGAGCAAGAAGGTCCTCAACCATGCAGATATACCAATCGAAGTGGGAAGTTTTCCGTAGATGGTGTAAGGCGAAGAAGCTGTCCTCCTCCGATACCTCTGAGACAAAATCGCTGATTTTGTTTGTTACGAGAAGAATCTCATCTGGCAGTGTCAACCATTAAAGGTTATAGGAGCATGTTATCAGCTGTGTTCAGGAATAGGGGCCTGAACATAGAGAATGACCAAGATCTGCATGACTTAATTAGATCATTTGAAACTACAAAATTAAGAACTTCTCTCACCCCTAGTTGGAATCTGGATGTGGTTCTCAAATATCTTATGTCGGAGAGATTCGAACCTCCCGATAAAGCTACTTTCCGGGACTTAACTAGAAAATGTATTTTCTTAATAGCTCTCGCCACTGCAAAAAGAGTGAGTGAGCTGCAAGCGCTTGACTCGAGAGTGGGTTTTAAGAAGGATTCGGCTGTATTGTCCTTTAAGCCTTTATTTTTAGCTAAAAATGAAAACCCCTCGAGACCTTGGCCTAAGACTTTCGAAGTAAAAGGGGCTTTCTCAATTAGTTGGGAATGAAATGGAAAGAACATTATCCCGCCCGTGAGAACTTTGAAGTTTTACCTGCAGAAGAAGAAGCAGTTGCAGGGTTGCAATCAAAGTTTATGGAGTGCGGTTAAAGACCCTAAAAGAGCGATGTCAAAAAATGCCTTAGCACTTTTTGTTAGAAACATTATAACTGAAGCCCACATGAGTTGTGATAGTGAAGCATATAAGACCTTAAGGGTAAAAGCACACGAAGTACGTGCAGTGGCTACATCATTGTCGTTCAACAAGAACATGTCAATGAAGAACATCTTAGCGGCCACGTATTGGAGATGTAACTCAGTGTTCGCCTCACATTACTTGAAAGATGTGAGGGTAACATATGAGAGATGCTTCTCTCTAGGACCTTATGTATCAGTGGATACAGTGCTGGGGAAAGGAGAGAAGACTGATCCTTAATATTAATTTTTGTACTTATATTTTATATAGTGTGATTTTAAAATAGTTGGTGTTGAGTTTTTAGGTTGTTTGAAAGGTGTTTGGGGATAACGCCTTTCAATCATATATACTAATCCACGGTTAGGATCGGGTGCTCGGGATCAGTATTTTACTCCTTTATATGCCAAGAGGCATAGGTATATTGTCATTAAGTGAATAAGACTCCAGTGTCAATTGCCATTAGGTTCTGTTGAGTAAGTGGATAAGACCCCATTGACAGTCCTTTCAAGAGTTCTCAGCCATAGGGCACACCCTCGCTGAAGCTTTTGAGGCGAAGCAGACTTCTAAGCACAAGCTATGAAATCTTCCGCCTAAACAGGTAGGAACTAGAGTATTGTTAATTAACTTGTATTACCTACAACATATGTTGTTTACCTATCAGGTCAGTAATTAGCTGTCTCTTGCCCTCCGCCAAAGGTGCCAATCAGCTAAGTATATATCTGACAGGGAAGTTGAATGTATGAAAATGATATTGTTATTGTACAATAAAGTTTCATACATACTTACCTGGCAGATATATACGATTGTATGGCCCACCCAGCCTCCCCTCAGGAGACAGGTGGAAGAGAAAATCTGGCTCAAAATGGTAATAGTTCCTATTCCTGCCACCCAGCGGCAGGCGGCGGGATCACCTGACCTACCTGTAGTGTGTGCCGCGAAATTTGAATTTCTGTCGGGGACGACGGAGTCTATAGCTAAGTATATATCTGCCAGGTAAGTATGTATGAAACTTTATTGTACAATAACAATATTTTTTATATGAAAATATTTCAAAATTGATAAAAGCTACAACCATGGGTTGTTTTTAGTTGTATTGTGCATGAAATTGCGCACATTTCCATATATAAAACTTTATATAATGGCTAATTTTAAAATGGTGCACACATTACCACAATCACATGTATGATTTTTTTCGGAAGAGTTACCACGCGGACATAAGGAAAAAGTTTTTTCATAAATTCACCATAAATCGAAATATTGTGCTAGAGACTTCCAATTAGTTGCAAAATTAAGGTAAACGATTGAATATTACTAAAACATAAGAGTTTTAGCTTAAAATTGCGTTTTTCGACCATTTCGGTAGAGTCAAAGTTGACCGAAGGTTGAAATTTTGGCACTTATCGTTATTTATATGAAAATATCTCAAAACTGTTAAAAGCTACAATCATGAGTATTTTTTTGTTGTATTCTACATAAAAATGTGCACATTTTCGTATATAATACTCCATGTAACGGCTAATTTAAAATGGTACAAAAATTATGTCAAAGTGACGAAATAATTTCCGAGATGTGTCACAGATACTTTTTATTGCGGCACGAAAGAAATTCACGCTTGCGCGCCTGTGTAACGATTGTAAACAAAACAACACCTTGATCCGTGAACTCCCAGCATCCCCCAAGGTGCGTGATTCAAGAGTTTTCGGCTGGTAGGCCTAAAATGATATTGTTATAATACAATAAAGTTTCATACATACTTACCTGGCAGATATATACTTAGCTATAGACTCCGTCGTCCCTGACAGAAATGAGAATTTCGCGGCACACGCTACAGGTAGGTAGGCAGGTGATCTACCGTCCCACCGCTGGGTGGCAGGAATAGGAACCATTACCTTCTAGAACCAGATTTTCTCTCTTCCACCTGTCTCCTGCGGGGAGGCTGGGAGGGCCATCAATCGTATATATCTGCCAGGTAATTATGTATTATAACAATATCATTTTCATACATTCAACTTACCTGTCAGATATATACTTAGCTGATTGACACCCTTTGGTGGAGGGAAAGAGACAGCTAATTACTGATTAGACAGGTAAACAACTTACATTGTAGGTATTTATAGACCTTGGTTCCTCTCTGTCTAGACGAAGGGTTGACTTCCTAGCCATTGCATAAGAGTCTGCTTCGTCTCAAGAACCTTAGCAAGAGAGTGATCTGTGGCCAAGAGTTCTTGTGGGTCTGCCGATGGGGTCTTATCCACTTACTCGGCAGAGCCTTACTGGCATTTGTCAATGGGTGCTAATCCACTTATATGACAATATACCTATGCCTATTGGCATAATTAAGGAGCACAACACCGATCCCGATCACCTGATCCTAAAACGAGGGTTATCGCTTAATTTGAAAAGTTATCCCCAAACTCCTTTCAAAAACCCCAATAAAAATCACTAAGTTAAACTACAAATTAACTCACTAGTTAAGGATCAGTGTCGGCTCCCTATCCCAGCAACGTATCCGCAGACACATATAATCAAGAGAGAATGATCTCTCGTAGGTTAAAATGGCATCCTTCGTGTAATGGGAGGTCAACCCAAAGTTGCATCTCCCATACGTGACAGCTCATATGTCCTTTAGGACATATTGTAATGGAACAAACAAGAATTCATAAAAGCTCGCACTCCATGTGCTTTTAATACTCAGCTGTTTGAAGGAATCATCAAGCCACTCTTGAAGTGCTTTAGAGATCATACTTGATTCAAAGACGACCAGGGCTTTCCTTGAAATGGATCTCTTCTGGATGAAGCCTGGAGCCTGGCTGGTGCTTCGAGGCTGGTAGGCGCCTGGATGGCACCTAGCGCCTGGCTGGCGTCTCGCGCTTGGCAGGCGCCTCGCACTTGGAAGGCGCCTCGCGCCTGGCCAGAGCCTCACGCCTGGAAGGCTCTTCGTGTCTGGCTCCTGGTTTGCTCTTATTAGTGCCTGGAGCCTGACTGGTTCCTCCACTTGCTGGAGCTTCAAGCTTGGTAGAGTCTCGAGGCTGTCTGGCGATGTCCATATCGGACACTCTATCTGTCCGATTTGTTCGCCTCTAGCGCATGTGCGCTAGGTTGGAGGCCCGCTCTTTCTCCGCATCAGACAATGACAGTGTTCCTTGGAACTGTCTGCCTCTGGCGTTCTTTCACCTGTTTTGGCATTTGGCACCTGGTTGGCACTACATTGTCCGAAAGTGCTGAACATCCCCAATAGTTTATCAGGAGACTAGGAGAAGGGTGGAAGAAATTCTTCCACTTTGAGCTTTTGGCCTCTCCGGCAAGGGGAGATGACTGTAGTCAGCTACATCCAGCAGAAGATAGGATATCTAACAGTACAGGAGATAAAAGTCTTCCTCCAAGGAGGATCCTTCTTGAGTACTTCCGTTGCTAACAAGATCTCTTCTTACATGTTGATGAGGTTTCTCGTTGCAGAATGTTCCCTATCCTTGCCTGAAGGAAGGTAAGGAGCCTGGAAGTTGAAGGAGACTCCGAGCTGAAATTGGGAGAACTCCTGATTTCTAGCTCTTTATAGTATCCCTCTGAACACTTTCTGGGAAGCATTTCGAGCCCTCATCGCATCTCAAAGACTCTTTAGGCAAACATATAAACCATTTCTTCTTGTGTAGATGAAAACGTAAGCACCCTGCCTGGACAACGAAACCTCTATCTGAAAGCGTTGAGTCAGGAATAGAGGGTTTTAGTTCTTTTGCCAGACATACTACGCTGGCAAGAATCCATTGCTGAGTCTCCATAGAATCTGATTCGAGATTCCAATGCACAAAAATTCACTTGTCTTCTTGGTCGTTTAGGACCAAGAGAAACAAAGAATTCCCTCATAAAAATTTCTCGAAGTCTGATGAGGAGCAGTTCCATCTTGACGGAACACAGAATCTGAGGCCAAAAATAGGATCCCATTCAAAGTAAATGATATCCTACTCTTGTCATATAGAGGTATCGTATAAGATCCCAAAGATCTTAATTCTCTGCTATCTCTAATTCTCCTTGTAGAGACAGAGTATAGCCTTTTACTGTGTTCATTGATAGCAGAAAAATAAAAAGGTGATTCTTCCCCCTGAAAGGGAAGAAAGACCGCTATGTGGTTCACAGAGGTATCGGAAGAGGACAGTTTCCCCATTCCATCTAGCACGATCTGCAGCAATTCTATGCCTTTTGCATGACTCTCATCCTTTACCTTGAAGAATCCTCTCATTCATGTTTACTTCTGGTCAGTCTGCACCAGACCGACTCAGAGTGGAGAGGTTTTTTAGGTCTATTTATAATAGATTCTGATAGAATATCCAGACTCTCTTGGAAAAACCTTCCGAAACATGCTGAGAGAAGAACGTGACCTCTGTGAATCCAACCTTTCTAAGGCCAAAATGAGGCATTCATCCTCTCTTCCTTTGACGCCCATTTATCTTAATATCTGTTAAGAATTTATAACTAGGGGAAAAAAGACTAAAGTTTATTCCCCTTTTTTAAATTAAAGATGGCGTATATTGCTACCTCTCTTGATTCGAGGAAAAGGAAGCAGTCTATAGGAAGCCTGTTCGTCTTCTACCTTGCGAAGAGATCTATGAAGAAGACTTTCCGCAGGTTCTCACAACTCTTTCCAATAAATGTTAGACATACGTTAACAGTTATTATCGTCGATCGAGAAGGTTCTCACGGACATGCAAAATCTTGCATCGAACCTCTTAAGGATGGTTACGTTCCGTGTCTGTTTTCCAAATAGGTTCTCTTTTGTTAACGCGAACAGGGGCGAAAAAAGAGATTCTCGATGCTCTTTGCGATATGAGAGTCGTGGAATTGGCCTAAGTGATTAAAATAAATCATTTCATCGTTCCTTGTAAGCGACCCCTTTCCGATTAAATGGGTAACGAAATCAGGAACGAATCTTGCTGTTACCGAGCCTGCTGTCCGAGAGCTACTGGACTCTTAGGTTAATAACTCGCTAAAAACGAGAAAATATCTTGGATGGTGCTTCTGGCGCATTGCGCCAGGCTGGCGCTTCTGGTGCTTCCTTCTAATTCTTTTTAGGTTATGTGCCAGAACATCTGTGCCTTTATGGTACCCGACATCCTTTCACATGTTAACCCTCTTACGCCGACTGGACGTATTTTATGTCGACATTTTTTGTCTCCCGTGTGCCTACTGGACGTATTTTACGTCGACTTACAAAAGTTTTTTTTTAAATTCACGGAAAAATACTTATAGGCCTACCAGCCTAAAACTTTTGAATCACGCGCCTTGGGGGATGCTGGGAGTTCACGGATCAAGGTGTTATTTTGTTTACAATCGTTACGCATTTCCTTCTTGCCGCACTAAAATGTATCTGTGACACATCTTGGAAATTATTTTGTCACTTTGACATAATTTTTGTACCATTGTAAATTAGCCGTTACATGAGAAGTATTATATATGAAAATGTGCGCATTTGTATGTAGAATACAACAATAAAATACTCATGATTGTAGCTTTTATCAGTTTTGAGATATTTTCATATAAATAACGATAATTGCCAAAATTTCAACCTTCGGTCAACTTTGACTCTACCGAAATGGTCAAAAAACGCAATTGTAAGCTAAAAACGCTTATATTCTAGTAATATTCAAGCATTTACCTTCATTTTGCAACAAATTGGAAGTCTCTAGCACAATACTTCGATTTATGGTGAATTTATGAAAAAAATAACATTTTCTTTACGTCCGCGCAGTAACTCTTCCGAAAAAATCATACGTGCAATTGTGGTAATGTTTGCACCATTTTAAATTAGCCGTTACATAAAGTTTTATATATGAAAATGTGCGCAATTTCATTTAGAATACAACCAAAAATAATTGAAGGTTGTAGCTTTTCTCATTTTGGAAATATTTGCATATAAATCACGATATAGAAAAAAAACCACGTTCGGTCAACTTTAACTCTACCGAAATGGTCGAAAAACGCAATTGTAAGCTAAAACTCTTAAATCTATTAATATTCAGTCATTTATCTTCATCTTGAAACAAATTCGAAGTCTCTAGCAAAATATTTAGATTTATGGTGAATTTAAAAAAAAAATCTTTCCTTCTCTCCGCGCGCGGATTCTCCGCCACAAATCTCCGAAATGCGTACGTACCATTCTCGGAATATTTGCTCCATTTCATATTAGGCATTTCATAGAGTTTTATATATGAAAATGTGCGCAATTTCATTTAGAATAAAACAAAAAATATTTGAAGGTTGTAGCTTTTCTTATTTCCGAAATAATTGCATATAAAAAAATATATATAAAAAAATTCAACATTCAGTCAACTTTAACTCGTCAGATATGGTCGAAAACTGCAATTGTAAGCTAATACTCTTATATTATAGTAATATTCAATCATTTGTCTTCATTTTGAAAGAAATTGGAAGTCTCTAGGACAATATTTAGATTTATGGTGAATTTTTGAAAAAACTATTTGTTTACGTCCGCGCGTTACGAATTCATGCATTATTTTGTGATAATATTTTATCTGTGTTGCTTTTATCGTTTTACAATGTGTTATATACCAAAATGATCGCAATTTAGTGTACATTACAACGAAAAAAAGTAACTTGTTACCTTTAACCGTTTTGTGCACAGCGCAATTTAAATACAATTAATATGAAATTTCGTTTTTGCGCTATCATATATCGCATTAATTATATATGATAATGATAATGTTTTTCATTTCTGATGGTTGCATACTAAACTTCAGCCAATGACAAAAAAAGGAGCCAAAAATGAACTCTTAATCTTGAAAACTAAGCGCGCTGTGATTTTTTGAAAAAAATATTTTTTCCGCTTCCGCGCTCACTCTGAAACACCTCCGGCACACGGGAGACAATTTTTTTTTTTACCGCTTCGGCGTAAGAGGGTTAATTCCGTTCTTAGTAGGAAAAAACTTTTATATACGTAGTATAGTCCATTCTGGGAAACAACTTCTGCCACGAAGAGAATGTTTCCCATCCGACTCATCCATCTTCTCCTGAGCAATATCCGATTCTAAAAAGGTTGTGTGCGTTTCTCAAAAGGATGAGAGAATTATATTATATCGTGCTCTGCCGTATTAGAATCCTTTATAATAATACTGTCCGACAAATTTGGTAAACAGCATTAATCTAGAAACCTTTGTAAGGATACTAGGAAATCTGTAGTTAACCTCGGTATGTGCATAAGACTTGACCATACCGTAGTCTTAAAGTGAATTCTCTACTACATCCATCTTCTCACTAAGCATGTACTCTAATAAGCCATGCTTTCGTAAGCATGAGAGCATTATATAATATAGTGTTCTGCTGCGTTAGAATCCTTTAATAATGTTACCTACAGTAAACAGCATTGAAAGGTTGTAATAAGGTTGTAATATCTTTCTTATTGAAAGCGGCTTAGCAAAAGGCAGACAATATTTTATTTATGTTTGCTTAACTATCCCCTCAATCCGAGGCTAAGACCGCGATTGTAGGGGAGAGATACGGTATAGTTATTCCATCCCGCAGGAGAGAGAGATGTAACCGACCGCTCATGACCGAGAACTAGATGGTACTGCGTTGGTCTAAGCGATAGCAGTCTCCGTTAGCCGTCTGGCCTTACTCTTCCAGAGTTGCCAGCTACTCCATTCAATAAAGGAATCTAATAAAATTATTATCGAACTTCAGGAAGTTCTTATTAATGCATATTTAAGCAAAACAAGACTTCGAAAAATCTAGAAGCTAAGTAGGTGTTGTCTTAACAATCCCTTTAAGCTTAGTCCTTCCTAGGAAAGTCCTGGAAGGATACTGGTAATTGAGTTGCACAGCAAATAAGTAACTACGGTATGTGCTTATGATTTGACCATATCGTATTCTCATACAGCAGATACTCTACTACCTTCTTTCCCTGCCGAGGCAGATAGAGAAAGGAAAATTTTTTTACTATCTTCGTTCTTTTCGTTAATAGAACGATAGAAAGAGTATATATATCTCCTTAAGGAAGGAAGTTAATCCAGGAACTCTTTAAATCTTCATGATTTCCTCATAAATCTCGGAAGAGACAGAATTCCTGTTCATCTCTAGGGTTTACGGAAGGAAGTAGATATTTCCTATCCGCCATCATACCCAAACGTCGATGAGATTCTTATTAAGAAAAACTCCCAAAGCTCTTGACTCTTCATAACGAGGGAAGAGCATGAATGAAGGAGAGAGTCCGCATTGAGAGGAACTGTCTAATACAGGAGTCTTCTGAATAATGAAAAAGAGCTTCTCTTAGTATCAGAATCCTTCTGACAAAAGCGACGGCCGCCTGTGCGACATCTTGCACCTTTGCCAGGGGAAAGTTGCTCAAGTTAAAAACTCAAAGAGGAGCCTCGCGACTGACCTCTCTCTCATAAAAAGATTTGGAATATTCTGGCACCTGGCACCTGGCTCCTTGCGCCTGGATAGTTCCGCGAGCCTGGAATGTTCCGCACGCTAGAAAGGAGACTTGCTCCTGGAACGTTCCGCTTGCGTGGGAGGTCCCGTGCGCCCTGATAGTTCCGAGCGCCTACTAGGCTCCTTTTAGAAGGAGCCTCTTGCCCGGAAACGTTCAATGGAAGGATCCTTCTGATTGCCACTCTACTATAAGGCTCCTCGCTCTAGCCGTCTGTTTTCTCTTTGAAGGCGCCTTGCGCCAAGAAAAATTTTCTGGAACGAGGCTCGCGTTTGGCTGTAGGAATGCGGCTCGCGCTAGTCTGTTGGAACGCGGCTCGCTGCTGGCTGTTGGAATGTGGCTCGTGCTTGCTTGCTGGAACGCGGCTTCCTGGCTGGCTCTTCGCTTGTAGTCCAATTGGCGTTCAGTGTTCTCTTAGTTTTCAGAGAACGCGCTAGATCGTCCGAACTCCAAACATGTACATTCTTCGTCTTTTCGGATGTAAGATGAAGAAACGGAAGAAGAGACGCACTTTTTAAAGGATGCGTTTCCAATGGCTATCCTTGGCAGTCTGGGACGTTCTACAGATCCTGCCGAGGGGACGCCTGATCGGTGGAGATTCTCCATAACCTCCGTAAGGCTTTCGACATTCCTTCTCCTCTGGGCCAGGGAGCTTGGAAGCGGTCTAGACCTGGGAGCGAAACAGAGCCGATCAGAACGCACCCTCCACTGCACTGGGAACACTAAATTCACTTCTTACCTTATAAGAGCTCGCATTTTGAGCTACATCCATTTATCTTCAAATTTATGAATTTGTAGATTCTGTGGAGTAAGAAGGTGATGAGGATGCAAAAACTACTATTACTGTTAATACTCTAACTGCCCGTTAGCACGAGAGCTATTAAAGCTTCTAAAGGAAGCGTAAAAAGCTATATGCTTTTCTGACTTCCTAAAGTAGGAAGTTAGAGTTTTATATTTCCTCAATCAAGTGCTAACACTTATTACACATATTAATGAATAAATATTAATATTTCCCTTACTTGCAAACTATGTGAGTGTCTACCGAAAACTTCGGTAGTTACACATCATATATTCTTCGAAATTTTCGAAGTCAAATTCATTAAAAAGTTAATAAACGCGTATGCCAAACCAAAGACCCAGTACTTCCCTGCAAAAGACAGCCCAGAAGATCGATGGCGATGAAACACGAAAATCAAGTCAGGAAGTACCGCAAACGTATGTTTACAATACGACGACAGAGAAAATCTGGTTCTAGAAGGTAATGGTTCTTATTCCTGCCACCCAGCGGCGGGACGGTAGATCACCTGACCTACCTACCTGTAGCGTGTGCCGCGAAATTCGAATTTCTGTCGGGGACGACGGAGTCTAAGCCAAGTATATATCTGACAGGTAAGTTGAATGTATGAAAACTATTTTTCCGCGAATTTTTAAAAAAACTTTTGTATGTCGACGTAAAATACGTCCAGTCGGCACCCGAGAGACAAAAAATGTTGACGTAAAATACGTCCAGTCGGCGTTTAAGGGTTAATGATTCATTTTTCTTAAATTGCCTAAACTTAAAGTTTGCCCAGTCTGGGGATGTGCATGATATATATTTAGCTTGTCCATTAAGGGTTAAAACATTTGCAACTGAATGAAAACCAACAAATTCCTGGTTTATCATAGGTAACTGATGGCATAAATATCTTACCTGCGCAATAACCTGTGGAGCTCCAAACCTAAGAATTCAACATCCGAAACCTTGATTACTTCAGCTAATCCTTTCATGACCTCACAAGGTGAATCAAACTTAACTAAGTCTGGTGCAACTTGTTCAAATACATTGGAAAGTTTTGCTGTCTCCTGTAACATAAACATTGAATCAGTAAATTAGTATACTGCATACAGTAATTTTTTCTTAGTATGCCCTATTTATAGAATTTGTATCATTTATGTGGAATTTGCTATGCAAAGATTTCCCTTTAGAGTAAAATGACTTTAGAATACTTCCAGGCTTTGAAACATAAATGTTTAATTTACCTCCTCTACTAATATACCATGGTGATAAAAAGAAATTAATATTTATTGAAGAAATATATTTCTTGACATCTACTAAAAATCACAAATATTTCCATCTTTACAAAACTTTAGTACCATTCCAAACAGTTGCTGGCCACATTCAGCAGCTGCGGCACTGACCAAGAGTAATATTACAAGGTAGTTTAACTAATCAATAAGTCACATTACTAAACTCAAGGCTGGCCTAAAAGATGTACACTACTATTATGAGAGGTGAACACTAGAAAAGACAAAATTCTGAAAGTTGAACAATTAGGTGAGAAAAGACCAAATGAAAGTTAAACAGAACATAAAAACTTGAAGTGGAGAGGACACGGTGAAATTATGCTTACAGCATGTTGTGAATACAAGGCTACCTACAACATGCAAAAAGATTTTAAATGAACTTCAGGTATTTAAACATTTTAAATGTATTTACTGTACCAACTTTCAAAGAACCTATGAGTGACAAAAGTTTTATATACTAAATTACTTTGTCTATAAAAGAATGTTTCAAGACTAACCCCATGAAACAAATGAGAATAACAGTTTTAGATATACTTACTAAAAATTACTTTGTTTAAAAAAAAAAAAAAAAAAAAAAAGTCTCAAGACTAACCCCATGAAACAAGTGAGGATAAAGTGCCTTTCACATTGAGGAACCATTTCACTTCTTAGGTAAATAGCACTACAAACAGGTCAGTATTTTAGTTTAAATAAAATTAAACGGGTTATGTTGACATTTATATGATTCCGTGTTAACCTTCAATATTAGAATAAAACACACAATTTGACTTACAACAATTATCCGCTCGGCAACCATTTTTCTATCTTCCTGGGTTTTGAGGTTGAGTCTTTTCTGCAGAATTGCTGTAGTGTATCGCACAGCTACAGTATTCAGTGAGAGCTGTACTACATGATCAAAGTTCCTGAAAAATCAATATTTGACTTATGATGTATCACTCGGAAGAAGAAAGACCAGTATTTAATAAACTAGCAAAATGTAACTCATACATATTGCCTTGTAACAATGCCATTATAGCTCACCAGCAGAAAATCACATTCACAATGCCTGCATTGTAATGCAAATTAGTTATTGCCTAGAGAAAAGAGCATGAATGAAAATGTGGGACAAAATTACCTAATGTACATGTACTACAGGCAGTCCCCCGGTTACGACTGAGATTCTGTTCTTGAGACGCGTTGTAAGCAGACAATCGTCATAAGCCGGAACATCATAAAAAATCCTAAGAAAACTTTATTTTTAATGCTTTGGGTGCATTAAAAACTATGTAAACTGCATTCTTATAGCATTTTTCATCAAAAAAACTTCAATATTGATTAATTTGCATTTTTGGTGTAATATATTTCTTCTGCCAGATCAGCGTTGTAGGGCGGCGTAACCCTGGAAATAATTTCTGATGAATATAATTGAAAAGCACCTTAACCTCGGAATGTCATAAGCCAAACCCGTCATAACCCGGGGACTGCCTGTATTTTCATTCTTGATTTTATTGGCAATAACACCATTAAACTCCCTGGTCATTGGAACAGATTAACTTGGTCCATAAGAAAAATGCATAGGAAGACATTCTAAGCCAGCTAATAAAACATGCCAAAAATTACTGCAGGTGATCCAATGAAAGGAGAGAAACTTTTGTGCCTTAATTCACAAGATGGTAATTTCACTTGCCAGTTAGAAAATAACTTATTATCAATTACAGTACTGTATATATTGTAATGTTAATCAAACACAGACAAGCTTACTCATTCACTTTTCCCAAAGATCTTTTCCTAAACATTCATATTTTCTCAGAGATTTTTTTCCTAGACAAACATGAGCTGACAAACTTGGTCAATATCAATACTTGTGTATTGATGTTATCCAAGTTTTATGAAGATAGCTACATCAACTAGTTTTAGTTACCAAATACGTACACAAATGCCTACTAATCACTTAGTTCTCACCATAATTCCAAACTTCTAATGATGAAATTGCGAGCAAAGTCATTTATCCTGTAAGATTTCAGTGTCTCCCCATCACATCTAATGCTAAGGTCACACATTCACGTATCAACGCACGTACGCCCACGCATGAGCGGAAATTGGTAGTTGGCAACAGCTTACGTCAGTAAACCGTAAAATGTAGCATAAAACATACGTAAAATTGTAGACGTACGGTGACGGGTCGTCTGGGCTCTAAGCTCCGCCCACTAGGGCGCCGTAGCCCGCTCCAATTTTGAAATACGTATTCAAAACAAGTCGTGGGTGGTCACGCCAAATGTCACCTGACGTAGCTCCAGGCATTGCACGTGGGACCCATGGTGACTACTGCAGGGTAGGCGCTAGGGTCCCCTACAGTGTTTGCTGTCGTCGTTTTCTTTCCGCCGCGAAGTATGTGGGCCTCCTAATTGCGCTGTAGCCTACGGGGAAACCGATTTGCACATTTACAACCCTGTACGACATGGTAACGCTGTAGCGTGGTATAAAAGATCAGGTCGGCGCCCTCAGGTAAAAAAAAAAAAAAAAAAAAAAAAAAACAACCACCCTCAGGTCAGCTGTTGTTTCCGTCTCCCGAGACCAGCAGTCTCCTCCAAGTACTCTCCACAATGCCCTTCAAGATGCAGAACCTCCTAAAACGACCAAGGAAGGGACCATCAACATCACATTTTCTTGCAGGACCTTCTTTCGGCCCAGAGAAGACTCCTGCAGACACTCAGGTCGAGGAAATGTCATCTTCCACCTACAGGAGTTGGAGTTGGATGAGATACAGTGATGACAGCGACACGGAAGACGACTGACGGACAGGGAGAAGTGGATATTGAACATATTCTACTTCTTCAAGCCCCACATCGTCCGTCAGAAGAAGCCCAAGATGTTGGGACTGCCAATGGTATGTATATTATAATGTCTGACTTAATTTTTTTTTATTTGTTGAAAATACACAATATTTTACAGTAGGCAGTCCCCGGGTTACGACGGTGGCGGCTTACGACGTTCCGAGGTTACGACGCTTGTCAATAGACGTTGTTTCCAGGGTTACAACGCATGTTCCAGGGTTACGAGGCCTACAACGCTCATCTGGGAGATGAAATATGACACCAAAAATGCAAAATAATCAATATTTGAAGGTTTTTTTGATGAAAAATGCCATATGAATGCAGTTTACATAGTTTTCAATGCACCCAAAGCATTAAAAGTAAGGTTTTCTTAGGATTTTTGATGATGTTCTGGCTTATGATGCGTCTCAAGAACGGTACCCCCGTCGTAACCCGGGGACCGCCTGTATATGCAAAATTCTACCAAAGTGAATTTACAACCTGGATTTTCAGAATGCAATATTTTTACATTCTCTCGTACATGGTCCATCACTTTACAGTCTGCACTGTTTACAGGCCGGCCATTTTGTACCCTACAGCCCCACAATGGTGAGCGTGGTAACGACGTGAAGTTGACATACATAGAACATTACACTATCGGCATAAGTTCCAGGTAGATGTCCGATCTTGCTTTCTTTGCGCGTAAATTTGCGGCGCAATTTACAGTGCTGGCTTTACATCCGTTAACCTGTGTCCTGTTTACCAGCTGTTCAAGGTCATTTCACGGCGATGATGCCCACGATCCACATACGTGGGCATACGCCGTCGTGATACGTGAATGTTTGACCCCAGCATAATTGTATATTGAGGGAAAATCTAGCTTAAAAACTGATGATGATCATAAAATCAATGATGTATGAACTATTATAACTACAAATAATTATAGACTAGTTATGTCAAATCTTATTTATACAATATATAACCTAAAATTCATAAAAAATATATCTTGCTTTATGTATTATCGTAAATATATCTTGCTTTATGTATTATCGTAAGTCAAGAACTGTTACTTTCTAGAGAGTTTACCTTAAAGCAACCAAATCTTTAGGTGCTTTACATCATTTCCTCCTCCTTATCAACCGGAAGTGCTAGGATTACTAATGCTGGTCCACAATGTTTTCCATGAATATGAAAGGTGGAAATTCAAGGAAGGTCAAATTAAATAAGTTTGGAGCTTCGCAAAATAAAATAACCAAAATAAATTGTGATTCGTAATTCTTAAGTACGTACACATAAGACTTTCCTAACTGGTGTTCATTTTTTATTATGACTTATATTTCAGATTTATAGAGAGCTTCATAAAAGTTAACTTTCTCCACATCAATGCAAAATCCAAAAATACTGGTTTACTGAATTCTTCTTCCCTACTAAATAATCAGACAGTATTGCCAATTATTATTAGGCAATCTCTGGTAATTGGTGGGGGTTCCGTTCTCGGCAGGGTGCTGATAAACAAAAACCGCCATTAACTGAAACTCGCCGATTTATGGCGCTTATGGCGCCAAGTTTCAGTTAATGGCACCTCTGTTAGGTGTGTTATGGCGTCATAACTATTATTGGCACCTTATGGCACCAATAATTGAAACTTGACACGTTATGGCACCATAAATCGCCGATTTTATGGTGCTAGACAAGCACCATAAAACCGGACGGCTATCAACCAAGACTGCTGATAACCAGGGAATACCTGTATAACAGGCAGTCCCCAGTTATCAGCAGATTCAGTTAATGGCAATCTGGTTTTATGATACACATCAAGCGCCATAAATATGTTATTGTTATAATACAATTAAGTTTGTTCATACTTACCTGGCAGATATATATATAGCTGTATTCTCCGAAGTCCGACAGAATTTCAAAATTCGCGGCACACGCAGTGGGCGGCCAGGTGGTAGTACCCATTCCCGCCGCTGGGAGGCGGATATCAGGAACTATTCCCATTTTCTATTCATATTTTATCAGTGCCACTGTCTCCTGAGGGGAGGTGGGTGGGCACTTTAATTATATATATCTGCCAGGTAAGTATGAACAAACTTAATTGTATTATAACAATAACATTTTGTTCATGAAACTTACCTGACAGATATATATATAGCTGAATCCCACCTTCGGATGGTGGGAAGAGACAGAATAGGATTTTTTGGGAAACTAAATTAGTAGATGATATACATCTTGGTTCCTCACCTGTTAGCATAGCCGACTTCGTGATTACTGTCACCAAAGTCTGCTTCTGCGTACTAGAGTTGCCAGCGAGGTAGAGACCTGTAATGCTGGTGCGCTCTAGATGATCTGTCAACGGGGGCGTGACCACAATGTGACTAGACATATGACCATACTTCTGAGGGCAACGAAGCTAAAACCACCACCTGACCTAACCTATCAAAGTTAGTTCCATAACTTCTAGGCTAAAGAAAAGGAACGCGCCTCAAGCGACCAACCCTTCAAAGTTAAAAGCACACCTATCCCTTTTCTATAGGATAGGATTCGTGTTGCGCTTGCTGCCCCCAATAATATATCTACGGATATGTATGGTCCTAGCGGACTTACAGATCTCAAATGTCGTCTTCACATCCCGTCGGGAGTGTGAAGCGAACACAGAGTTGCTTCGCTAAAGCGTGGCACTCAGGATGTTACTGAGTGTCATGCTTGTTGAAATGCTTCCGAGGCCGCGCCCTCACCTCTTGAGCATTCATATTAAGAAAAAATCTCAAATCTTTATGCAAACATAATGAATGGGAGACTTCTTAAAAGAACTCCTTGACTATAATGCCAGGGTGTTCTTGGACATGAACCAGTCTGGTCTTTTACGGAACACCGCAGATTGTCCGTTGACCTCGACTTTCTATAGTTTTATCAAGATAAAACTTGAGAGACCCGACAGGGCACAGGACTCTCTAATGCCCTTGCCCAATAATTTGTGCCATACCCTTGGTCTCCAAGCCTTCGGGTCAAGGGTTAGACAGGTTTTTCGTTCTTATCAAGAACGGAAGGCTTAGAGGACAGACCGCATTATGTCCTTTAAAGCTAAAAAAACCATCTGATGATGGCTAAAAGCTCCCTAACCCTCTTTGCCGTGGCTAGAGCGGTTAGAATGTTAGCCTTTCTGGTCATCGTTGTATTAAGTTCGCAGAAAGGATAGGTTCGAAATGCTTTTGGCATCAGAAACTCAGACTACGTCTAAGTTCCATGCCGGAACCTGCGATCCAGAGAATTTCAAGATCTCCCCAGACCTCAAAGATCGTGAAGCTTTGTTTGTTTGACAGAACCGAATCTCTGAGCCTAGAGGCCGTCAACAACATATTTGCATATTCTACAATAGTTAGGACTTCTATCTTATCTCATACTTCATACGGAAAGATAGAACCATAAAGAAATTCACAGAGGTCGAGTTGGAGGAACAGTCATTTCCCTTCACTATCTCCAGAAACGGCCCGCACCGATTGAACACTGAAAATAGGCAGCACTGCTTTGCCTTGGCCAAGAGACTGCCATAATCTTGAAGATCTTATCGCTTCTCGATAGTCTGAACGCCTTCAGACTCCGAGAGGAGAGATATTAGAAACTTCACTAAGTGACGATGTTAGATTACACCGATTCTCTCGGGAAGGGTCTTTGGACAATTCTCTGAATTACCTGACCTCTGTGAATCCAACCTCTTAGAGGCCAACATGTGGTGACTAAAGCTAATCCTCTAGGATCATGAATAAGGGAACAACTTAAGAGGAAGCTCCTTCGTCTTCAACATTACGAAAAACTTAACGAAAGGACGCCCTCAGTCTCTCCTCACTTTCGACATACTTCTAAGTGAGGATTACTCAGACGTCAGTAGTTGTTGCCTTCGATCGAGAAGACCCGCACGGACGTGCACTAGTTTAACGAACCTCTTGAGGATCGTTACGTTCCGTGCCCAAGCCCATAACCAATTCTCTCTTCTTGAGCTATGAGAGAGCTGAGAAATTATCCGAGATGATTTGGGCCACTCGATCCAAACTCACCCTTCGAGGAACTGGAGAGCCGACCAATTTGGCTTCCAATTCTTTCAGACAATGTGCCAGAACATCTGTTCCTCTGTTCGGATGTCTGGCACCCTCTCGCTATCACCCGAGGTGATCCTCAAGCCGTTGAGAGAAAATTAGAATCATTACAAGATCTTTGATGTTATTCCAATTTCTTCGTGAGGAAAAATTGTAGAGGTCTGAATTGCTGTTTATTCAGGGAAAACAAGCTTCTCCAGCGAGGAAATGGTCCCCAGCAAACTCATCCATTCCCTCACTCAGCCTGCTTCCTTCCCTAAATAAGGCTGCGCTTTGCATAAGCAGGAGAGCATTATTATAGTGCTATGCCGCGGTAGATTCGTACAGAATTCTGTTACCGTGCGGTAAACCCGCACCGAACAAGTATAAGAGATATCTTGTTGAAATTTTCTAAGTAAACGGAAGGCATGTTCATTCATGATTACTAGAAATTTCCTCAACCCGAGGCTAAAATCCATGATTGTAGGGCAGAGAGAGGTAACAAACCGCGCATGACACCGAGCTAGCCGGTACTGCGTAGATCACAGTAACAGCAGCCTTGTTCATCGTCTCGCACTATCTGCCTGAGTTGCCAGCTACTCCTTTTACGAAGGGATAGGTATGAATTATCGAGCAAAAGGAAACTCTCAAGCAGGCATATTTAAACGAAACAAAATTCGCTAAATACAGAATCTGAGTTGGTGTTGTCGTAACAATACCTGAATAGTTATTCTTACTCCGAAAACTCTTGGAAGGTTGAAGGGAGTGTCAAATAAATACATTAGAACAACAGTTCTTTCGGCTTCTATCCGCAGAGGTAAATACGATATGCGTATATGACTTGACCCATGCGTTAGCAAAATGACGCAAAGATAAACTACGTAAGTATTGTAGTAATTTGAACATCGAATTCTCTACTACATCTTTCCTCGACGAGGAAGAGAGAAAGAAAGGAAAACGACTGTCCACGTTCTAATGAATGAGACTTTTTAAAAGAACTCCTTGACTCTTTGCCAAGACTCTTTGCCAAGAAAAGGGAGTAATATTCGAATAGAGATCATCAAGAGAGAACCGAGGATCGAAAAGGACCGTTCAATGTTCTTATGATATTGGACATAAGACTTCCTGGATCTAGTCTACAAGTCTTTTTCTTACTCCCCGGATGAGCCTCTGAAAATGAATGAGAGCTCTTCCGGAATTTGTTAATGAGTTTATCCGCTTAAACGATAAAAACGTTAAAATCTATGTCAATGAGAACTACCCCATTTATGAGGGGTCCCCCACTTAAATGACAAAACGTTTAGTATCTTGACCATGGGGAAAACGTCCTTACTTGACAAAACTATTAGCACTTTGCTAATAGGGGAAAACCCTTTAACCTGACCGAAAGTCACCCAGGAATCCGAGTATATAATCTTCCCGATTCTCAGAGAAAT
The DNA here is from genome assembly GCF_015104395.2 of Macrobrachium nipponense. Taxonomy (NCBI): domain Eukaryota; kingdom Metazoa; phylum Arthropoda; class Malacostraca; order Decapoda; family Palaemonidae; genus Macrobrachium; species Macrobrachium nipponense. The sequence continues at coordinate 48,583,081 of NC_061090.1, read as the reverse complement.
CGATGAAGAGGAAAGAGGGATCGAAGAAAAAATTCGGGTATGTCTCTCCGCTAACTCCGAATCCTTTTTTAAAAATTTCTGTAAAGGAATGTCCTGAGGAGAGTCCTGAAAAAACCTCCTCTTGACGAGCGTTTAGAAAGCGTCAAGCGTCCTAATAAACGTCCTGAACAGCAAATAAGACGCCTTCTAAAAGTCTTTTCTCTCGCAAAGCGTCCTGCCTAGCTTCCACCGAAGCGTCCTGGCGAATGTTCACAAAAGCGTCCTCATAAGCGTCCTGCCGAGCGTCCTCAAAAGCGTCCTGCAGCGTCCTCTGCTGAGCGTCCTCAAAAAACGTCCTGCTTAGCTACGAGCGTGTCTGAGCAGAGAACACCAAGTCTTCTGAACGACGTTTCAGAGAGGAACTCGTTGAGCGCCCTGATGCATGCAAGGCCCGCCAAGAGGCGTCCTGGCGAGCGACCTTGCCAACATCTCAATGTTATGACGAACCGCGTTTTGCGTATGACGTTGAATATTTTCAAGGGACGTCCTCATGCGAGTCTCCATGGAGAGCCGCAAGCCGCTCCTGAAGTGTGTGAACACTAAGGAAGACTTATGGCTTTCGTCTTCAAGACGGGCCTTAAAGACCTTCAAACCTTCTTACAAAGACAGTGGCCGCCTGTGCGACAACTTGCGTCTTAGTAATGCAAAAGAACATCTCCAGAAACGCACTCAGCAAAGGAACGCCGAGCGTCCGAAAGACACCCTCGCAAGGTGCTTGCCGAGCGTCCTGGAGAATGTCTCTACTTATAGGACGTCGAATACCTCCAAAAGCTTCCTCACTTCTAAATTGCCCTTCTTATGCCGAACCAGAGACATAAGTTGTTTGACTGTGCAAAGCAGCTTGCCGGACGTCAAACTTATCAGCTTGCTTTTTCGAAGTAAAGCGAACGTTACATAACGTATACGGAGCGCCATGAGGAGAGGAGACGAATACTGAGTTGCTCCTCCAAAAGGTGGAATCTAGAATGTCCTTGATTACCAAATTCTTTTGGAATGCTAGCGAGGTTGAAACAGCTCTAACTTCTTGAGCGTTCACTCGCAGGAGGCTCAAATCACTCTTCTGGCAAGATGAATGAGCCTCCTTAATAATGTATAAACGAGCGTTCACTCGCAGGAGGTTCAAATCACTCTTCTGGTAAGATGAATGAGCCTCCTTAATAATGTATAAACGAGCGTTCACTCGCAGGAGGCTCAAATCACTCTTCTGGAAAGATGAATGAGCCTCCTTAATATGTCCCTTAGGAAAAGAGCCAGCGCATTCTTCGAAAAGGGTAAATGTGGTCTCTTTACTGTTTCATCCTCTCGTGACGAGAGAGAGGACGTGAAGCGTCCTCTTCTCTAAAGCTTCTTTAGGAGGCGCGAGTCCTTCCGAGAGCTCCAACCCCTGTGTGGGGAGGACGCCTCGGAGGACGAGAAGCAATCCTTCAAGATTCGTGCACGTGCTCGATCTTCGGCAGCCTGGGAAGCGACAACAGGACCTGCCGAAAGGAAGCCAGATCAGCATGAAAAACCCGTAACCCTCCTTCGGCTTTTGACATGCCCTCTCCCTGAGTCCTGGGAGTCCGACAGAGGTCTAGGCCTAGAGGCGTTATGGGGCCGATCTGACGTTCCCTCCTGACGAGAGAGAGGACGTGAAGCTCCTCTTCTCTAAAGCTTCTTAGAGGGCGCGAGTCCTTCCGAGAGCTCCAACCCTTGCGCGGGGAGGACGCCTCGGAGGACGAGAAGCAATCCTTCAAGATCGTGCACGTGCACGATCTTTAGCAGCCTGGGAAGCGTCAACAGGTTCTGCCGAAGGGACGCCAGATCGGTGGGGAGCCCCCGTAACCCTCTTGCGGCTTTCGACATGCCCTCTCCCTGAGTCCTGGGAGTCCGACAGAGGTCCAGGCCTAGAGGCATTATGGGGCCGATCTGACGCCCCCTCCACAACACAAGGGGCACAACACTTCACAACACTGATTGGAGAGCGAGCACTTTAGTCTAAGATTACTTGATGTAATCCTCTAGCAGACACTTCTTCTAGGCCGTAAGCCCAATACCACAGGGTTAGGCAAAATAAAATCTACAGGAGGTTAGAAGGTTCATTATTTCTAACTTCTGTTTACTGTGGAGGAAAACTCCTGATTCTAACCCGCTCTAAAATGCGTACATGAATCCTACTTCTTCCGTAATCAGTCACACATTACACTAATTACATTGAACTTATGCAAAGAAAACATGTAAACGTCATATATACTAAGCGAGTGTCTACCGAAAGTTCCGGTAGCCTCACCTTACCCCATGCAGACAACAAAGTCTGAAACTAGGCTAACTAGCTTCAGACATCAAATGCAATGAAAAAATTTACGATAGCGTATGCCTAGCCACAAATCCCAGTCAATAATCGAAAGAATAATTAGGATACTTAAGCGGCTAATGAAGTTTCAAAATCCTAGGCGGAGGTCTGTAAACAGTTGTTTACCGACCGGCGACAGAAAAAATATGAATAGAAAATGGGAATAGTTCCTGATATCCGCCTCCCAGCGGCGGGAATGGGTACTACCACCTGGCCGCCCACTGCGTGTGCCGCGAATTTTGAAATTCTGTCGGACTTCGGAGAATACAGCTATATATATATCTGTCAGGTAAGTTTCATGAACAAATCAGCAATTTATGGCACCAAAACACACTGAGTTCCAGCTATCAGCGCCTTATTGGCAACTGAGTTATGGTGCCATAACCAAGGAATAAGAGCAAACTGCATTCCCTTTGGAGAAGCCTACTTCCTCATCCAAAGCATGAACTTCACAGACCCATTTCACTGTAGCTAAGGAAACCAGAAAAGAGGTCTTTCTAGTTAGGTCTTGTAATGATATAAAATGCATGTGCTTGAAAGAAAGACCAGACAACATTCTAAAACTACTCCTAAGTTCCATGAGACGACAGAAACCTCCTGTCTGGAGGTGTCAAAAGACTTAATTAGATCTGACAAATCTGGATTAGTCGACAAATCCATTCCCCTGTGGTGGAAGACAGAACTCAACATGGCTCTATAACCCTTAATTGTGGAGGTGGACAGGCTTCTAGATGTTCTTAAATACAGTGTTCCCCCTTATTCACGGGGATGCGTACCAGACCCCTCCCCTCACAAATAGCTAGAATCCACAAATAGTTGAAACTGATTATATATATCAGTTTAGTAAGAGTTATTTTATTTTTATTTTCTGTGTTGGTGAAATGTGGTCGACGTTCAATGTACGGGAAACGTGTTTAATCTTAGAAAATGGCTTGATGTATGTAAGTTGTACTGTGACATCATAGAAGACAAGATAGCAGCAGCATGTGGTGGAAAGGTAAACAATAACAAAGCGTGCAGTAGAGGACACATGGATTTTGTGTTTGGTATGGTAGTAGAGAGCTCTCTGTCTTGTAGGAGTTTGTAGGTTGTAAGTCACGTTGTGGTGTTGTTTAAAGTCTTAAGCTGGAGTATACTGGGACTGAAGAATGAGAACAGGTGGGTAGTTTGCACATTTGTGTCACAAAGGAAAGATTAGGCTAGGAAAATATTCAAACTGAAAGGGAGATGAGATGGAGAAGGGATTGTCCGACATTTAGCGGGGTACAAGAAGAGTTCAAAGGATGGAGAGGACAAGTCGAAGATTGGCCACTGGTGTGTGAAGAAGTGAAATATCTGGGGATACAGATAAGAATGAGCTTAAAAGGGAACTTTTGGGTACACAGGGTTCAAAGATAATCGTATCTAACTAGATGAAGTTTGTCTAAGACACACTAATGGAGAATTACAGTAAAATTAAAAACTATTTTAAAATAGGAGGAGAATCAAGTGAAAAGATGAGAGACTTTTTAATTAGGTACAAAAAGGCAGAATCAGAGTGTAACAGAGCAATGGGAAAAAAGTATGCTTGAAGGAGAAGCTAAGGGTTTTCATGTACTGGAACAAGCAAATCTCATAGAAAATAAAAAAAACAAATGGTATTAGCTGCTTGTGGTCAAGGAAAGTTAGAATATAAAACAGTGTAAAAATACTAATGACCAGAATATTTGAGGAATTAGGGGATACAGAGGTATTGGGGAAAATGGAACCGAGGTAGGGGTGGAAGAAATCCTATAAACAAAGAAGGGAAAGTAACGTGTAATATGCAAATCGAAATGGCATTGGGCTAGGGCTTGTCCTCAGAATGTTCAAATTAGGAAGAAAATAGAAACAGAACAAGAAGAAGAAAATAAGCAGAAAAAAGAAACTGGGCCTGAAAAAGTTTATGTAGGAAAAGTTTGTAAAATAGAGGAAGAGCCTTGGGAAGTGGATGTAAATCGACAGTTTGAAGGGAATTATCTCTAACACACATTGTCATGGGTTTGAGTCATGAAGAGTTGAGAATGGAAGATACGAGGACAGAGTCTTATAAAGTATTTAATTTTGGCGAGTCATCTTATAAGTCAAAAAGAGTAATGGATACACCAGTGATATTGAAAAAAGGAAGTTTTATTTGAAGACAGAAATTCTGTGGGGTGATATGCTGTGGCTAATAAGTAAGAAAACCATGAGCAAAATGGGTATGACCATAAATTTGAAAGAAAATTGTGTTTTAATAGAATTATTATGGGAAATGAAGGTTAAGTTAAGAGAAGACAAACAGGGCCATTTAAGATTACCAATAAGAAGGAGGAAGGTAGAAGAAGAATTATTACTGGAGGGTTGGAAGGGAAAGAGTTTGAGGGAAATTAAAGGTACAATGATGAAATTACAGCTACATTTTGGTCACAGAAGTGGAGATAAAATATGGAAGCTAAAAGAGGAGGCACGATGGAGTGACTGTTTGATAGAGAAAGAAAAGGAGGAAATAAAAAAAGTTACTAACGGACTTGATTGGAAATTGTGATGTATGTAAAGAGATACGAAAGAAACCCAGCTAAACGAGTAGTAGGATTTTCTTAGGGTAAAACTTTTAATGAAGTTGTAGCAATGGATGTGGGAGAGATAGAAGAGAGAAAGTTCTTGGTAATGGTAAATATGGCAATGAGGTATTGTCAGGCTTTTTGGATAAAAGAAAAGAAACCAGAAACCATAATAAAGACACTTTTTGATGGTTGGTTTGCTATAATTGGGGCACAATAAAAAAAATTGTCAGACAATGGGGAGAATTTCAAAACAAAAAAGTAAGGAAGATGGCAGAAAGATGGAATATTAAAGTATTAGCCACAGCATCGGAATCTCCACAGAACAACAGATGTGAAAAGACCATAGGCATAATCAAGGAAAGTTTAAGAAAGATGATGGAAGATGAGGAAGCAAATTGGTCCATAGCAATAAGATGGGTAGTGAGTGCTAGGAACTGCTTAATAAATAATGGAGGTTTCTCTCCTAACCAATTAGTATTTGGAAAAAACCCTTCCTTGCTTAATCTAATGGGAGAAGAGAGTTCAAGTCCTGCAAGCAGAGAGAAAGGTATGGAAGAGATTATGGTGAGGGACACCTGAATGTGATGCATAAGGCCAGGGAATTGTTTATAAAAAATGAGTCATGAAATATAATAATAAGAATTGCCTTAAATAGAAATGTCAATGAGTCATGAAATATATTAAGAACTGCCTTAAATAAAAACGTCAGAGAACATAAATTTGAAGAAGCAGTAGTGGGAGATAAGGTATTCTACAAGAGAGAAAATGAAAATGAATGGAGAGGATATGCTCAGGTAGTGGGAGTATCAGGGAAAACAGTAGTACTTAAATGGGGATTCTTTAAGAAAAGTAGCTAGGATTCAAAGACTATCAACAGAGACAGAAAAGATATCTAAAATAGATAAATCACATGTGAAAGGTAGATCCTATGGTCCAAATGAAGGGAACATAGATAGGCAGGAAGGAGGAGATAATAGTGGGTAGGAGAATGAATGCAGACACAGAAGAGGCACTAGAAAGAGATGTGGTAGAGGAAACACTGGAAGATTATGAGGAAAGTGAATTAACAGAAGAGATACCCAAATTCAAAAAGGGAAATAGAGTTTGAGGTGTAAACAATGATACAGGGCAAGTGGAAGAATGGACTATATTAAGTTTTGCAGGAAAAAGATCAAACAAATCTTGGGCTGATTCGTACAATGTACAAGACTCGCAGTCAGGTGACAAGGGATGGGCTAACTTAAGGGACAATAGTCATGTAGAAAAAATTGAAGATGAAGAAGAGGTGTTGCTAGGATTTGAAAAAATAAAAGTGTAACTGAAGCTAAAGAAAAAGAACTACAGAGTTGGAGAGAAAACAAGGTCTATGAGGTGGTACATGATGTTGGACAAAAAAGCTATACCTACAAAATGGACAATAACTGAAAAGGTAAAAGAGGGGGGGGAAGGATATATAAAGCAAGATCGGTAGGTAGAAGTTTTGAAGAAGAGATGGGCTGAACGGGAAAAAGATGCTCCTACGTGCAATGCTGAAATTTTAAAATTTTGTTTGACAAAAATAAAACTGAAAGATTGGAATTGTTATACATTGGATGTCAAAACTACATATTTACAAGTTGACAAAATACAAAGAAAAGTATATTTAAAGCCACCTAAGGAATGTGGTTGGAGTGGATTGTGGAAGTTGAAGGAAACTGTATGGGCTCAAGGATGCAGCAAAAGCATGGTATTGTAAGGTGGTAAAAGTAGTGAAGGAGCTTAAAATGCATGAGATGTAGACTGAAACCTAACATTCTTTTGGAAAAAACGACAATAAATTGAATGGTATTTAGTGTACACATGTAGATGATTTTTGCTACGGAGGAACTGAAGGATTTTTAAAGGAAACCATTGGGAAATCGAAAGGGAAATTGCAAGTATTTGTACAAGAAAGTAAAAGACTTAAGTATTTACGGGTAATAGTAGAGGAGAAGAATAGAATTTGTATTAATCAGTTGCAGTACATAAATTAATAAATTCTATAAGAGAACCAAAAGCTAGAAGATTTACAGGTAATACAGTGTTAGGATAGAAGGAGTTAACAGAGTGTATAGATCAGTGGTAGGACAGTTAAATTTGGTATCACTACATACCATGCCAGAAATATACAATGTTAGTGAATTAAGTAAAGCCGTTAAAGAAGGAATGACTCAAGATATGAAGAAGCTTATTAAAATTGTGAGAAAAACTAAGAACATAATGGGAAAAGTTACAATAAGTGAGATGGAAGAAGAAAACATTATTGGGAAGCCTATGAGATGTTTCATTTGGGAATATAGAAGATGGCCATACTCAATTGGGTTATGTTATATCCTTGGCAAAGAAGTCCCATATGGTGGAAATCCAGAAAATCCTGAAGTGTA